>NC_079152.1:62975886-63278916 GCF_947563725.1 Argiope bruennichi | reverse complement strand
ACCACTTAACTACTTTTTGCAAATATTTTAAAACTTTTTTTTAAAAAAAAATAATAATAGTAAATTTGCAATGCATAAATAATGAATTTGCAAAAATAATGATGATTGCATTACTATGTACAGATTTAAATTGGATATTATTTTGAAGAATATTGTAAATAGTAGCGTATAAAATGAGCACCTAATAATAATACACAATTCGTATTACAAAATAATAAAGAAAATTTTTAAGTATTTCAGAATATGAAAAAACATAGGGAAAAGCAATCTGCAGATAAGAGGAAATACAAGTTGAAAGATATTTACAATTTTACCTGGCAATATTGCAGTGTAAGACCCAATGTTTCCAACTGCTGCAATAATCGAAAACAGTAAATGAGAAATTTCTAAACACCTGCACTTTTATAGGTAAGAGCATTGGTGTAGCTACCAAAATAAATTAATATGATGTGAACTGAACCATTTTAAAGGTCGATTCTAAAATTAAAAGAAAACAAGCTAGTTTAAAACCTCATTCGTTCTTTTTATAGATCGAATTTCGGAAACTTTAGCTGAAGACAGATTTTGTAAGAAACATTGAACTTTTAATTATCCTGAAGAAACCAGCAGCCTCCGGTTATCACTTGACCAGAAGTTTTAAAATCCGCTTTTCGAACTGTGAAGCAACAATTATTGCACTTTATTCACTGTCAAGGTCATTTCGACATCATAAAATAGAATTCAAGGTACCTCAACAGTCAATTAATAGAAGAAATTTCTTGGGCGAATTGCCTTCAGCTACATTATACACTATAATGGGTGACATATTTATTATAGGATACACGATTAATTGTCAAATTCTTGAGGACAACTAGTTCGAATCTAGACTGCTACATTCTATTTTTTTTCTTTCTTTTCTTTTCCTTTTTGGAAAAACACTATCCAATAAATTTCGGAAATAAGGTGAACGCATCAACTCTTAAATGTTAACGCATCGAAAAATTATTCGAAATTAACCGTTCCATATATGAAGGAACTAAAATTACCTAGCAATGGATGTTTAAGATTTATTTTGAAAGGTGCAACGAACTTTGTTTAAATTGAAGATACATTATTTGCAAATATGGTTTTGTACATGAAACAAAACAAAAATGGATACATTTTAAAAGAAAATAATTTAATACTTAAAATCAGGGACATTTTCGAACAGCACGTAATATAATAAAAACTTTTAAGAGTTAAAGATAATTCGTATGAAACAGAAATCTCATTTGAAATAAAATGAATTCCAAGACTAAGCCTAATAAGCTTTTTTTCGTAAATAGAAATCTTTCCATGGAAAAGAACCCAAAATTTGAAAGAGAATTACATAAGTGTTTCGTAGCATGTAACGATATTTCTTTATTAAGTTCCCTCACTTAAAAGCAAAACAATTATAAAATGACAATTTTTTTTTACAAGAAAATATAAAATAGAGAACGAACAATAAAGGAAACAAGATAAGACTACCTTATCTAAAAGAAATCGCACGTTTAATGGCTTTTATTAATGGTTACAAAAAATATTTCATAAATACTTAAATTTAATAAAGATATTGCTTTTGTTTGCAAATATGATGTCTTTTTTAATTTAATTTTTCTTCCATTTCTTTTCTTCATAAAAACAGCATTTTCTAAAGATAATTCCCTCATGAGGATGTCACTAGTATTTCATTTTTCCCCTTCGCTATTTCTTATTATAATTCTTTTAAAGTAGTAATATAAAGATGGGAATAAATTGAGAATGGATAAACTAAAACAAGTTGAAAATATTTAAAGTTGTTTTAAAACAAGAAGTTTATATTCAGAGGGTTTCGAGACAATTTTTTTAATTGTTATTTAACATTTATTTGCGTTTTATTTAAAGTGAGTTACTTGAAATAAAATCTTTTGCAAAACTCTGATATATGAAACATTTTCATTTATATAATTCGAGTAGCAGGTGAATGATTTCAACAGCTTTTGTCCATAATCATAAACTAACTTCTTGAGCAAACTGTTATAACAAATAATTGGTATATTTTCAGTTTGCTTCTCGACTTTCCTTTAAAAACAGGTTTCAAACTCATTGTTCGAAAGTGCCATTCCACGCAAGTGTACAAAACCTAGTAATTTTGAATGTGTCTACTTCCTTTGAACTTAACTCTGAAGTAGAATGAACTTTCTTTTTTGTGTGTAGAGTTTCCTCTTCATGCCATGAGCTCAAGGATTAAGAAAGTTAAATGTAACGCATTTTGAAATGCTTTTATGGAAGAATTGGAAAATGTAAACTATGAGATAGTAGCTCTTTTTTAAACTGGATCATTTTCATCTGTCGTTTTAAAAATAGACACTTATGAAATTAATATTCTTATTTTCCGGTGAATCGAATTTTCTCTCAAATTGCTATTACTATGAGATATGATAGTCAAAAATAAATGCATATCTTAGAATGCAGTTTCATTTAAATATTTATAAGGAAGAATAAAAAATAAATCGAAAGGCAATATCTATATATATATAAATTTTAATATAAAAATAAACCAATGTTTTTAATACAAACAAATAAAACGCAAAATAATATATATATATTACTATCAAAGCGGCCATTCGGTTGTTATTAGTAATAGCCGTGAGTTAATGCTAATAATAATCGTCTATTGTTCATACAAACCAAATTTTTACTTTAACTGAAACATATAAACATAATATATAACAAATATTTCATCTCAAATATTCTCATATTGCTTAGTGTTTAAAAATTTCTCTGTAATATTTTAAATTTTTATAAATTACTAAAAAACATTATTTTTGTTGAAAATGAAATAATTTTTAGTAAACTGCCTATCTCTTTTTCTCTTATATTTATTTATAAGAACACGATAATTCAAAGATGCAATAAGCAAGAAAAAAGAAATTTTGTATCTGATTTTGATGCAGACATGGCAAATCTGTATCAAATTTTATAATCGACAGATCTATGGGAGGTCTAAATGCATATTTGATACGTTTCACCATCCCATCACATGCGAATTGGGTTAGTATACAAGAAAGTCAAGGAATGAAACTTCTTTTTCTTTCAATATTATTCGCTCGATAATTCTTAGATGCATTTTTGTAAATATGAAATAATAAATTGAACTGAATATATTTTTAAAATAAAAACAGATAAATAGTACCATTCATTCTAAAATACATGATGAATCTGTATGATTATAGAGTTACATATAATTGAAGAAGAGATTGTGAAAAAAAAGGAATAAAGCTATAATAGGAATGTTTGCGAATCCATAAAAATCCTGCATAAAAACGTGAAGGGAAAAATCCGAAATAATTTCCAATTATTAAGATTATTAATGAGATTTATATACTTTTTAAAAATTATTTCATTAATAATTAAGCCTGTTAAAATAGCCATTTTAAAAGGTAAAGGTAAAGGAAGTAAAGAATTTCGGTAAAATATCATGTATGAAAAATTTAATAATTTTCCATAAATTCTTGACCAATGGAATTTTATAGAAATTTCAGAAACCAAAATTTCACATGGGGTTTTGCTTATAGAAAATAAATAATATTTTATGATCTGATTTGCACATACAGATTAATATAAGACTGATGTATTCTCAAAAATATTCCTTATTTATTATAAAATTATCCAAATAATTTAATAGCCTTTTAAAATCGTGTCTATAAAAGAAAGTTAACAAATTGAACTACTTTTGTCGACACTAGATAATTCATCTTTGCATCTTCTTTTAATTTTAATGATAAAGTAAGTAATTATTGAAGTATAATTTTATATGATACTTCAATTCAATTATTCACTGCATCAATATTTTCAATTCCTATTTATAGTAATTGAACAAATATTTGATAGACTTTGATTTCTTTGTCTAACAAATTTCCATCAATTAAAATTATATTTAACCAATTATCTATGAATTTCATCAAAGCAATAAAAGCTGTTACTTCACAATATAGAGCAGCATTCAGATTGTTAAATTCGATGCAGATATTTCTTAAAATGTCAGTATTTTTTTCAGTATGTAATCGGTTCACTCAACGCGTATTTCTTTGGGAATGTATTACTATCCTTTCCTTCTTAAATTGGTCTTGCGAATATTCCTAATAAATTCAATAAATAGATTCATTATAAATATACTTATCCTAATAAATCAATAAACTTGGAGCCAAATTCGCTAAACGGCCTTCATCTTAAATTGTGATTTTAAAAAAAAATCGCTAAAAAATCCTTTACTCTTCATTGTTTTTTTTAAAATTGAAACTTGCCTGATTTGTGACATTTAGCGAATAATCATCGTTTGAAAAAAATTATAATTTGTAGATCACTGAGAAATTTTTACTAGGCGAAATTCGAGGAAATTAGTAAACTGGATTGAAAAGTATTGAAAATCGGAACGCAATCATCCTTGCCAATATATCACATTTGAATGATGAGTAGAAAATGCAAAATAACTCGGCTTAAATTATTCTAAATATAATCTTTACATTTTATAAGAATGATATATAAAATACAAGATGAATATAAAATAAAATTTTCGTATAAAATTTAGATAAAAAATATTTTTAATGTTACATTTTTTATTATCAAAACAAATTTAGCATTTGCATGCTTTTAAAATAATATTTTAATATCCTTCATGAATTTTTACTCTTGATGAATAAATAGTTATCTAATAACATAAAGCTTTTCCAAGCAAATGGTTTTTGGAGAAGTAAGATAATACGGAACGGAATAACTATACTTTCATATAGTATTCGATATATTAACAATATAGGCGGCGTCATCGATGGGTTGCTTATCAAAATCTACATTTAAAAAATTTCACCTTAGAACTTATCTATTAAGTATGTAAATGCTACTTTAACATTCGAAAAATTAACTGAACAAAAAATAGCATGTTTAAGAAACATTAGATTCAGTGCCTTTGATTTGAAATTTTGGGATAACAATTCTTCATAAACACCAACAATCATAAAAAAAAGTAATCTATTTTCAATTGCTTACCTTATTATCACTGCTTACAAAATTGTTAATGATACAAAACTACTAGTTTCATTTCAGATTCTGCAAAACAGATTTACTGATAAATACTAGAGCATTGTTAAGATTTGTAAGAATCTTCTCGTTGATTGCCAAAACCATGGATTAAATACATCGTTTCGTCCACGCAACCCATTACCAAGATTGGTTAATAACAATTCCACGAATAATATCGCCAGTCGTGATATTGAAAAACATTTTAGCCAAATAAAAACCAAAATACTGGTCAGTGGCTCTCCATTAAGGAAAAAAAAAAGTGATGAATAAAAAAAATGAAATGAAAGCGCCAAATGCTCTAGTGATTATTTTTTTAAGCAGGATGCAATGTGACTGTGAGCATTCGAAACAGATATTATTTCCATTGTGAAAGGTTTTATTTTATTTTTTTCTGCAGTGAATAAGTCTTGAAAAAGTTGGTGTCACTCTGCGTGTCGTGCATGCTTGGCACTCGTGGACAATAGGACTCTAGTTGTGGAGAGAGTTTCTTTTTTCTTCTTTGGTCACGGCTCGTGGTGGCGGCCGGACTGAGGTCAATCGTGTGGAGGTACAAACAAAAGAAGTGAGCTATTTCTGCACAGCAAGCGAAGATTTAGAGGTCGAACATCACGTTCAAAGTAATACACCGCGGGTGATCTATTCCTCTCCCACCTTTAAATCTGTAGAATAATTTGCAGTTTCCTACCGGTGCTTTTAATCTTGGATGCTTAGTATGTTCTATCGTAATATAAACTCGATAACTTTATTTCAAGGAAAGGTGTGATAATTTATTAAATATCTAATTCAAAAAATACAATTAAATTTTTTTGTCTGTAAAACTTGGTTTCAAATTATTACTTTTCTATTATACTATTAAACAGCGCATTTCTTGCACAATATTGTTCAAATTTGAATGTAATGCATTCAGAGATAAATAATTCAACGGAATATTGATTAAGGGACTTTAAATACATGATAAATGCAAAAAAGAAGAAAATTACTAAGGAGTTAACTACTCACCTAACAAATAAACGATATTTGCAGTTTATGTTACATTTTAATAATATATTACTTTTTATCAAAGAGCACTTTTCTTACCATTAAAAGCTTTCAGATTAAAAATGCTGAAATTGCATACATTGCATCATATGGTAAAATAAATAATAATAACAAAAAAAATAATATAAAATAAAAATAATAAATTCATGATACATTTTTTAATTACTGACAATAGCTCTCGTGATATGTGCAGCTCAAATTCTATGACAAAAAAATACATATTCTTTTTATAATTATTTTAAGAATTTTTTTATTCTAATCACGAAAAAAAATTAAAATAAAACTATACAATTAGTTTAATTGTGCCTGTTAAAGTAGATTTTCTTCCATATAAAAAAATAGTAATGTTTCTCCACACTTGGGGCAGAAATACGTGAAATTGACTTTAAAAATTAATTTTTCAAATACCAGTTGAGAGACTTGCATTTAAAACAGTTTGAGGGAAGAATTGAAAAATATAGATTTTCTTTCAATTTTGTTTGTCTTGAGATCGGTGATGAAATAAAAGTCGCCATACGGAAGCCGATAAGGCATCTTTCCTCAGCACAAGGACAGCCTGACTTCTTTTCTTATTTACCACTCAACTTATAACATGGTGTGTAGGGGGAGGGGAGGGATAAAGAAATGTCTCATATCCTACTGTAGACTAATATTTGATATCAAAAGGAGTTAAGCACATTACTCATATCTTGAGTTTAACATTTATAAAACCTTTTTTTCACCTCCTTTTAAAATCCAATGTTAAAATGATTGTAATTTCACTGATATCATAAAACTTGATGGCAGAAAATTCTTGTATAAACTCTTTCACTCTGAATAGTTTGATATTCTTTGAATTAAATTAAGTAAATTAATCTCGTCATGGACTGAATATTTAGGATTTTAATTAAAGATACTTATAATTTGAAGTCAGATATGATTAGGATAAAATGTATATAAAAATAATAATGTCACGAATTAAATGAGTATGTTCATTGTATGTAAAAAAAAAAGGCACGTAATTGCAAAACAATGCAAATTTTTCTGATTTCATTATAAAGTATTTATATTTATATTAAAATTTCATTGCGCAGTAACATTTACTAGTTTCAAAATATACATCAAAGATTAAATTTACGAAGATCAATATTCTAATTCAATTATGAAATATTTATGAATAATAAATTTTTTAGCAATAAAAGTATTGATTTCTCAAACTAATCCTCGCTCTTCCAAATATAAAATGAGTACTTTTATTTAGAGTTTGATGCTAATTTCAACACAAATTAATAGCCAAAGATTCTAAGAATTAATCAATGCCATAATAAGCGTCAAGAATTATCAATATATATTTTAATATAAATTTTATATCAAAAATTTAAAAATGTATATATACTTTCTTATAAAGCTTTTGTGCAATTATAAATAGATGTTTTAAAATATTTTGTATCTTGAAATAGAAGACAAGGCAGTTGAGAAAATAATTTAAGTAGTTTTAAATTTTAATTCTTATTTTGTAAAGTACACATGTATTTTTAGAAAATATTTTAACCGAATATTATGCAAATATTTAAAACTATTGAAATTTATGTATGCAAATATTTTGCATATAAAAAATTGTTATAAAGCTGTGAATTAACTACATTTAAAATGAATTTTAATTATAGGACTTCCTGCTTTTAGAATAGTTGATTTGTATGCAATGTTTGTATAATTTTTTAAACTCGCGGTTGTCAAAAGTATTAAAAATGTATTTAAACTGTAGATTCACATTAGCTGTGATGTTCCATTGTGTTAAAAATAGATTTAAAAAATAATTAATCGTCTGGAAAGGTAATGAAAAACAGACTTAAAGAAATATATTAGAAATGGTGTGAAAAAATAAATTATTTCATACTGATGAAAAAAAACATATAATATTGTAAAATGATCTAACAATTATTTATTTCTCAAGTGATTTATAAATTATTTATTGATTATTATCTAAATAATCTTCAATTCATTTGAGTTGGAAGAAAAAAAATGAATAAAATAGCCAAGACCTTTTCAGTTGCAAACGATGTTAAAAGCGTAAAGTGATTCGTGATAACTGAAATTCGTTAGTTGGCTTTAATAAAGCAAAGTTTTTATTGAAAAATAGGTTAGACCAATTATTTCTATGATTTTCTATCAATCTTATTTCCTGAATTGAAAAAAAAATGTTTTTAAATATTTCAATCGAGCTTAGGATAACGTATCCGGGAAGTCTGCATCTAGATGCAGAGTAAATCGCTTTCGTACTAGAAAACACAAAGATGAAAAATGAATTACCTGCAGGCGGAGAAGAGAGAGAGTTAACTTCTGTCTCCTTTAATACCTACGAGCGTCTTGACCGGATTCCACAGACGTTCCGATCGTTAAAACGGCATACCGTTCTTGAAACCTTCGTGCGCGATGGCCCATAGCCAAAGACCTGCACACTCAGGTCTGGGTTGTCACGAGGAAGAAAAGACCACATTGCTCCCACACGCAGACGTATTCCCTCAAATCCTAACCCCCCGATAACGGAAGGTATCGTCCGATTGTATTCAAAATCCGAAAGAAGCAAGAAATCATTTTTGAATGCATAAACAGTTGTCGAAAAAGGCCAGACGCGCTGGGAGATGCCAACTGTTGACAGGTTTGATAGCGCAACAATTGCTTCATTACAGAGTGCGTGCGCGATGAAGGACAAGGTGATAAAGGGGTGTAAGATAATTGGTCTACGAAATTTCTCCTACTTTGTTTAGGACTTGTTAAAGAGAATATCCAATTAAGTTGGTCATGAATGACCGGTAATGCACGAAAATCGTGCTATGGAAGGATGCAAAAGACTCATCTGCAGACAAAAGAAATCTAGCTCGCAATTAAGAAGGGTAAAGAAATTATATTTCATCCTTTGTGTCTTCGATTAATTAGGTCGATTAGTCTCTAATTCGTCTACAAGCTGAAGCACGAAAGAACCTGATGTTGATTGGGATATTTTGGCAAAGTCTGCTGACTGAAATCACTACACTATATTCCATTTAAAAAAATTTAATTACTGTCTTCGTTCACTGACCTCAAATGAAAATCCAATTAATTTCTTTTGCAAAATGATGGCCGGATTGTTTTTGTGGGATCAGTGCTTTGTACAATGACAATAATTCTATAATCACTAAGAAAGAGGTTTATTTTAAATCTGATAGGTTCGCAGAAATTAAGAGATTAATTTTTAAAAATTTTCGAACTACATATATCAACTTATTTTGCTTATATGTATGCATTTGCTTTAAATGCTTTTTTATAAAATAAAAGCATTTTAAGATTATCTAAATAATAACTTCAAAAATAATTTATTATTTCCTCTCTATGCTATTAAGTAACATAAATAGTATGTAATGATTTACTATTTTGAATCTCATTATTTGGTTTGCAGCTTATAACAGTATGCTTTAATTTGCTTACCATTAGCTGTATTTAAATAATATTAAATGGTATTCTGAGTTTTTGAATGCTTATATTCGAAGATTAAAAAAACATTTTGCCAAAAACAAATATATGTATGCATGCAGCAATCTTGAAAAAGAAAATCAAACTATGAAAAAAACTAAAAGAAATAATAAACAAAAATAAAAGCAATAAATGTCAACATAGAAATAATAAGGAAAGCTAGCCAATTATAGCCAATAACCAGATAGTTTCCAGAATAAACAATGCACACTAATAAGCAATTATTCATTCTGTAACTTATTTTTGTATGTAAAACAATATTTATATTTTTTAAGAATTTTTCCATCATAACGTATAACAATTTTAAAATCGTATAACTCTTAACCAGGATTGAGATACTTTTTTTCTATACTTCTTTACGCTCCAATGTCAGCGATTAAATGACGAATCAAAATCAGAACGTGTTTCAGTTCTTAAAATTACTAAAATGACCGAAAAAATTCAAAACAAAACTGCACTCCGTTTGTTATTGACCACTGAACCTCGTCCAGAGGCTTATCTGTTTTCCTGCGGACAGCGATGACCTACCACAGATTGACACACATCGCGTGGATCGCTCTCTGATCAGCCCTCTTTCTATTCCAAACAACATTTTTGAAAGGTCCAATGACTATGGCAACAAATATGGTCATGCAAATTAAGAAGGATGCCATTGCATAAATGATAATCGATGTAAGTAATCCTATCAAAAGTCTGCCCCGGATGAGTTTCCGGCTTTATCCTTGCCCCGTCCTTTCCAAATGAGTGTGCCATATGTCGCTTTGGTTGAAAATTAACCCCCTGAACTATATCTACACATTCCTTAAAAATGAAATAAAAAGTGAACGATTTCTATATCATTTCTCAGGGAGAATATTAATCATTACTTCTTAGACGAGTATTTTAAAATTCCATGAAATATACCTTGTAAAATTAAAATTATAAAACAATATCATTTCAAAATTAATCAGGTCTAATCCTAACGGCTCCTACTTTATTTTAACTTTTGGAGTTGATGTCTTGTGTTTCGATACAAGGCATTAGTCCAAAAAATAAAGTAAATCATAATAAAATATAAATTTAAAAAAAATAATAATTAGTACAAATCTAAAAATTACAGTTTAATTAGATAAATAAGATTTCATATTCTTAGTATTACTTTGCAACATATTCGGTTTTTATATAATTAAATAAGTACTTTTAAAAAATATGTTTAGTGTTTACTACTATGCAGAAATTAAATAACTTTTATAGAGGAATAATTTTAATAAATACTTAAGTTAAAGCATTCTCAGAACTTTAGAATTAGTTAATTTATTCTATACTTTTTCATTGCTCGTCCTTTTTTCTTACAATAAGAGTTATGTATTAAGGCATATTGAATTGCAATTCTTCTTCAGAAAGAAATACAAGAAATTTCTTTCTATTAATATTTTAACAATTAATAAACATTTAATTTTAAAAGAAGAAAATCTGTATGAGGAATTATTTTTAAAAGAGTGAGAAAAAATTCGTTATGCATAAAATAAAGTTAAATGGATTGATAATGAAAAACTATATGTTTATCCTAAAAACAGTTCATTACATATTTCTGTTCCATATGGGGAGTAAATAGTTATGAAGATATATGATGCATTCTTTCATCTATAATTGTAAAAAAATCAATTGATTAAAAACATGACCAAATGGACAGACAAAGAATTTTATAAACTTCAAACAATGTAATAAATATACTAAGCAAAAGGTAAGAAAGTTTATGTAGAGCCTTAGTAATACATAAATATATAAGATTATAATAAGATACATAATGGAATTTATAAGTCCAGGAGCTTAAAAAGAACGCTCTTTCTAAGAGGGATGGACAGAGTGGGAAAAGTAGCTGAATGCTAATATTTTTATTTTTTTACAGGCATCAACTACATATTCGGTAGATTTATGAAATGCAAAGTAATAATGACACAATTCATTAAGAATCATCGAAATAGAAATGTCAGCAGTTTGTTGTAAAATGGTCTATAATGATTAAACTCGCTGATATAAATTATGAATATCACGAATTTCACACAGGCCTGAATTAACGTTTAATGAACAAAAAGATTTCATATACAAATGTTTTCTCTTCTACCTCATTTTCCGATATATAATAAATTATAACAAAGACAGCACAACATTGAATAAATGCAATTCTAAACAGAAGCTTTTTTAAATAATGATTTGTGTCCTACTTCTGAATATATAGATTTTTTTTTTTGAAAAAAACTTCAAACGCGATGACAAATAATCTCTCTTTTTCCCCCATATTCCGAATCTTCAAGAAGCAGCAACCCCGCGGGCATTTTCGATTACTTTAAACCACTTAAAATGCAAGGATTGAGGCCATATTTCAACTTCTGAGCTAAATCTTTCTTCTTGAACTTGGAATAAAGACGTATTTTATTGTCTACAAAACGCTGTCCTTAACCGTAGGAGGAAATAGGCCTGAAGAAATTTAGGATCAAAAATGATTGTTTGCTTTTTGATTTTATTCATAAAGTTTAACCACATTTTATTTATTTGAAGAACTTTAGCTCAAAAAAAATTTATTTCATTGGAATCAAAAATTTTTCTTTAAATCTTAGGAATTTATGTTTCTACTGAAGCTTGTAATTCTTTTGCCCTAAAATTGCATCACTAAGATATTGGCATATTAAAAAAACCAAGTTCATAATTTGCACACATTTTTTTAACAAAATGATGTAACATGAAAATCCCGTGCTCCAATCCATATCAAATACGCACTTACGAGGTCATACATATAGGATTAAATTAGGAAATGTAAAGTAACCTTATGACGTCACTTCATGTATTTAAAGGTAAACAGTGCATATAACACCGATTTTATTTATGGACTTTTTTAAAATTCCCTTTTGTATTTGGGAAAAAAAGATTTTTAATTAAAAAATATCGCTACGAGTCCATCTGATTTTTATGAACACAAATTCCTGTTTTATATCAACATGGAAATAGTTTATTTAAGAAATAAATCTAGGCAGGCAAAATATAATTTTCATTCGATTTTCATAGTGTCTTAAATGTTAAAACCTTTTTAGTAAAAATTATAATCATAACCATTTTAAAAATGTCAGATGACATTGTTTAAACACTCCAAAAAAATTACATACTAGATTCAAATGGCTATGGTTAATCTATATTTTACTTCTATGATTTTCTTGACGTGAGTTTCAATATTAATAAAATATTTAAATTTTTGATTAATAGTCCCATAAAATTTTTCTCTGTCATTTGGAGATGTTATGCATTGCTAATGGGTATTGTAATTTGCCTAAATATTGATTTAAATGTTAATAAACATGTTTTCCCCAAAAAAAATACAAATGACACAATTGACAGGAGTAGAACTATGGCTTGTTGATCCAAAGAAGTCTAAATAGGAATCTCTATTCAAAAAAAAAAAAAAATACTGATAAACATTGCTCTTATACTATATAAAATGGACTGTTGTGAGGCTCATGAGTTTGGAGTGGTTTTTGCCATTTAAGTGAATTTTTGTCACTCAAGAACAAGAAAATACTTTTTATTTTTATAACAAAAATTAGTCAGGGAATAATGCTTCAGTTCATCTTTGTAAGTTCATTGTAAGGTCAACTATTTATAACTGCTTCATAGTTCAAAACTTAGGATCATTTAAATGAACTTATAAATGTGACACTGTTGAAGTTACAACTGTTGTGACACTGTTGCGGTATGAGAAAGAAAAATTACATTAATTAATGTATTCATCATTAATTTCAGAAAATTTTTTGCCTTGTTTCGTCAAGCCATTTCTATTAAGCACGTTAAAAAATGTTTTTGACAAATTGTATCGATTTGATTCTTTAAAAAATCATTCATTTATCATTTTTGTGAAAAAGTTAAATAAGAATATGTATATATTCTTGAAATGAATAATTTTAGAATCAATAAAATTGCCCCAATTTCATTGAAGAAAGAACTATTGTCATAAAAAAAATACATTCGAAAGATAATATCTAAGCTGCTTTTATATAATATGGCTTGCATCTCAATTTATCTGATGTGCAATTTGTATAAAGTGTCTGTGTTTTTCCAATGTTCTCTACTCATTCATCATACTGAATTCGATTTTTTTATCATGTATTAGGACATATGATACTGAAGTATGTATAAAGGCTAATGAAAGAGATCAGGAAAGTAAAATTCATATTTACTAATTGAGATCACACATGTAATTGTATATTTTTAAAAATTAAAGTAATGTTATATGTAGAATGTTAATCAGAAAAAAATTAAAAAAGCGCTGCTCCCTCTCACATTCATATATTTTGAAAAATAAAAAGAGAACAAAACTCATTAACTTATAAAAGCTACTACATTACTTATAATAGTTATTATTAGACAATTTTGAGAAACAAAGTAAAAAATAAAAGTTTTTTTTTTCTAGTGGAATGTTTGTCTAGTTTATAAACATATGTTTTCCAGGTCTCTTTGAAACATTGATTATAAATCCTAGTTTTATAATGCTATATTTTCGTTCATATTTTTAGAAATTGATAAATTAATCAATTATAAGAAAAAAAAATGACTCTGCTAATTGATCAAACAATTGAATAATTTTTCCCGCAAAACATATAACATAAAATATTTCTAAAAAAAAGATGAAATACAGTTGTTTGACCTACCAATTGATTTCCCGAAAATTTCTTATAGATTAAGAATTGCAACATTTCTTCGCAAAATTGATAAAAGGAACAAAAGCGATCCAATGATGGAAAAAAAATTGATCAGCTTTTCTTTAGTTAAAAAATGCCAAAAAATTTCCAAAGCTTGATGTGGAGAAGCAAAACTGAATAATATATTTTCCTTTTGATTTATTTTTAAATTAATGGCATCACTATTAATATCACATCGAAAAAACAGTCATTTTTAACAAATACTATTTTGACATTTTTATAATGTGTGGGATTTTTTGTTCAGCTAGTAAAGCAAATTTTTCGCGAAGACGTAGATATTTTCTGGTTAATTAAAAATCATGAATATAGTTAATAATAATGGGAATTTAGGCGAAATCTTTGGATGGTAATAGAAATTGTAGAAATCTAATGAACAATGCTTAAGACATGTAGAACGATACAATTCCTTTAGAATGACGGTTAAGTATTTAATATGTAAATGAATTTCAAGAGATAATTTTCAATATTTATTGAAAAAAATTATTATTAAAGTGAAAGCATAAATACTTTTGATTGATTATTTTCCTCACAGCAAAAAATTTGTGATTCGATTAAAAAAAAAACGAAAATAAGATCTCGCTTAAAGAATTCAATAAATATATTCTTCTAAAATTAGCAACAAATTTACAATACTAATACATTTGTTTAAAACTTATATAATTAAGTAACACATAATAAGCATAAAAAGTACCATGCATAAAGAAATTAATTCTGTCTATTCCATTCTGGTTTTTTTCATATATCAAACACAAAAAATAAGCATTAATTAAAATATTCAAACAATAAACAAAATTTAACTGTAAATTAAAGTATCTTAGACTTTTCTAAATTTTTTCTTTAAAAAAAGTTCATTGTCTTTCAAAAATATCTTTAATAAACATTTTCTTGAAAAAACAAACAAGCGTTTATATATAAAATATGCTTAATGTATTATCCATCAAAAAAATCTATAAAATGCTTAATGTATTATCTATTCAAAAAATAATTTTAAAAAAATCTTTTTCGTTCATATTTTTCTCAAAAAAATTAGAACCAGTGTGAAAATTTATTCTCAAACTTTATTTAAATAACAATATGAAATAAAATTACTTTCCTTCTTCAATAGTAAATGGGTAACAAAACATAAAACAATAACAAATAAAGTTTTTTACTTTAAAAAATGCGCCTACTGCTTGTTAACATAACACTATTCCAAAATAAGTAAATTTCTGCGCAGAATTCTTTTTCCTTTAAAACAACTCCATCTACAAATCTATTGAAGGTGTTTGGCATTTACAATCTCTATTGCGATTCATATTAGTTATTTAAATGGCATCAGCAAAGAGAATAAGGTAGATATCTACTTACCTTTAAACAAAGAGTAAAATGAAATAAACCGCTGAAACTGAGGAAGATAAACAAATGATTTTTTCTCCGAGAGCCGAGTTGTTCCAACCAGCTGCTCAGGTGATCGTCTGACAGTTTTCCATCTTCTACTTCGATAGTTATGATAGCTTTGGGTCACGTGAAAAGGATGAACCAATGGGAATGTAGAATGATTCAACCGTTCATTCTCTTCCCTCTTCTCCGTACAGTTCTTTTGTTTTGGGGAAATAGTTTCTTTTTTATTATTATTTATATTTTTTGTTACCTCTTCCGGTTGTATTCGGAGCGCTACTACCATTGCCCCTCTCCTTCGCTCTTTTTTTTTTTTCATCCGAATTCGATTGTCTTTTTTTATTTTATTTTTTCGCTCGTTGACCTACACTTATTCTCGGACAAATTTAGAACTTAGGAGAGTTTGGCGGAAAATGAGATGAGAATTGTTTTTATATGCTTTAAGTTTATGAGATTTCCAAGAAACACGAAAGCTAAATACGTTTTAACGAGTTAATAAAAAATTTCATCTTAAATTACAAAATTCTTTCGCATGAAGGCATTTTTTTTTTTTTAGAAAAACAAATTTTGTCAACAGCAATTGTTTTAATTAAATTTTAAATTCAATTACACATCTTCGCTTCCTTATTTTTGCTGTCAAGGATGAGAAATAAGCAATATCTGCGTAACGCCATACGTACTTCGTTTTTAGAATTCAAATCCTTTTAATATCTAAGTCTGTTTGTGATAACTGGAAATTATAGTAAAAGTTTTAAAATAAAAACATCTAACAATCCTAAAGACTTTCAGTTTGAATTAAATATACGTATATCTAAATCCAATACATAAAAAATATAAATTAAAATTGTGCAAATTCTTAAAATAGCTTTTTATTTTTATTATTCGAATCGAGAAGAAAATATACCATATCTCTATTCTATTTATGAAATCTACTCACAAAAAAAAAAAAAAAAAATCATAAAATTGGGCTTTTTGAGCGATTGAAAATTATGCCGCATTTCTAGATTTTGTGTAAAATGATGTTTGAAAAATTTTACTAAAAATAACAACGCATTAAAATATTCATGCTTAGCTTTAGGATACAATCCGCAATTAAAGTTCTCCTTTTTATGTGTAAATTAACATAAAGAATTATAATACTTAAAGTTATAATTTTATTTTATATACTCAATTGATTAGAAACAGAATTTACAGGAAAGATTAATTTGAAGAGCCACAGAAAATATACATTGTTTATTATCAGGATGAAAGGTATTTTGAGATTTCTTAGTGAATTAAGTGGAATTTCAAATGCTATATGTCACACATATTACGCTGATATCATTTTGGTATATAATGTGCATTCTACAGAAGAAAAATGGAAAATCAACGTGCAATTTAATATTAGATGACATTTTCAATTGCAATTGCCATGTAATTGTGAAACACATGAATATTTAATCACATGAATGTTTAATCTCCATTAAAATTTAAAGGGATCTAATAAAATTTTGTATGAAGTAGCGCCCTAAAATTTCTAATAGTCCCTGTTTAATTCAGCAATCATTGCTAATCAATGTAATTAGCAAATCAGTTACAGCAACTTTTGTTTGCGTTAATAATTAGATATAGATGGTTCTGTGAAAAAGAGTCTGATTATCAAGTAGGCAAGGTAGACAATTGTCTAGGGGCACCATAACTTTGAAGAACGGCATAAGTTCGAGATTTTTTTACTGTAATTTTAAATAGTCCAATTATTGGGGGGGGTCATTTTATTTACAAAACGCCATGTACTTGAACTTATTAAAATTAAAGGCAAGTATGAGTTGAATTTCAGAATATCATTTCCTTGAGCTTTTATTCCAAGTTTTGAAATTCGCTTACAAATCACTACGATTCCCTCTTCTCTTACTTGTCTGGCGGAATCATAAGTCAACAGTTCCCACAAATTTGCATTTAAATATTCAGATTCTATTAGAAATGTTTTGTGATATTTAAACTGTTTCCTTTAAAAAAAAATATTAGATAGTAGTTCTAAAATTTTATTTATAAACTAGATTTTGAAACAGCTTGCAATGAAATATTTTGTTATTTCAATTTGTTAGAAGATTTTAGGAATATTCCTTATAGAAAGACTATCAATTGCAATGGTTCTCATGACATGACTATGAAAAAAAATTACAAATCTCCATCAATAATGGTCCCTCGAACCCAAATTTATTCAAAAGTTTATTCAAATTTCAAGTTCTTAGAAGTTAGAGATTAAAAGTAAATTTAAACCACTAATTTTGACTGTTACAACATCATAAATATCATAAAACTTCTACATTTATTACATTTCCATTCTTTTAAATTGTTTGAATCAATTGGTTTAAAATTTAATGCTTGAATAAAATTAATTAAGTAAAAATTTAATGGAAACATTATTTTAATGATAAGCTTAAAAATTTTCAGAATTTTAGTGCGTTTTTAGTTCTTTTGAGTATATTTTATTTTAATCTTTTTCTTGGAAGCTAGAATGTAAATTTATTTCTTTCATATCTCTGGTAAAATAGGAAATTCGTATACTAGTACCAGATTTTCCGCCAAGGGAAAAAAATTCCAGCCAAATCTTTCAAAATCACCAAATTAATATAATAAGAAATCTAAAGTTACGGGGAATACGGGGAATAAAGTTACGGGCAATAGTAATTCACTAATAATGATATTGCAAAATTAATACACAACTACCGAAATATATATATATTTTTAAACTTACGATAAATTCCCTTTTATCTAATCAATAGTTATAACTGAATTATTCAAAAGGGAAACAAACAAGCTCTTGGTTCCAAAATAAATTAAGAAAAGCAGGCGATTTTTTCCTCAAATATAATTAAACAATCAAACGATAAATTTGTACTTTCCAACATCAAACGGTATTCTCTGCATTTAATTGTTAGAAGGATAATTGTAAACTATAGTTAATTTCACCAAATATATTTAAAATAAGGAGATAAAGTTCTTGCAAACTGATACAAACGTTTTGTATTTGCTTACAACTTTTAAAGGTTACTAATATAAACTTTGTAACAAGCCTATATTTATATATTATTTTTTTAATGTTTGTTACCTTATTATTTATTTTACAATAAATGCTGGATTTTGAGATAGCAATAAAATCATTATCTATGGTTGTTTCAAAATGTAATAACTGAATTTTTCTTTAAGGATTAAAAGGAATTTGGAAAGAATAACTTAGATGATAAGGAATCGAGTTTTGCCTTTCATCTTGTTGAAAGAATTTTTTTTTTTACTTAGCATCAAGTAAATAAATAAATAAAATATTTTTATACAGCAAGAATATAAAAATAAAATGTTGCAAAATGATTTGAAAAAAAAAAGTAATATTCTTCAAACAAAATGTTATTCAATGGTTGTTTTGAATTTTGTGAAAAAGGTAAACCTTATCATTTGATTGTTTAGAATTTTCCATCCTTGTTGATATTTTTTTTTTATTTTTAAATATTCAGTATTATTAGAATAATGAATAAGATCTCTAATCAAAATTGATTGTTTAAAAAACTAACATTTTTCTTCATTAAAACGACATTTCGTGCCTTTGTTCTTTCTCTTGCCCATTTTGTTTACAAATTAAATGAGGCATTACAATACAAAGTTTTAAAAACATATTTTTTCTTACATTCAAATCCTATTTGAAAACAGCATACTGCATATTACAAGAGAATAAACAACACATGTATCATAAAATTTGATCTATTTAGGAAAATAAATGATTTATAATCTATTGTTCCATGATTTATAAAATATGTTTAGTTAATTTAAAGCTATTTTAAGAACTGATCATTTTTTATTCAATCATTTAATATGATACTGAAGCGTGAAATGTTGTTTTTCTTTAATCATTTTGGAACGAAAATGTGATTTCAGTTGAAATTGTAATATAAAAATGCAAGAGTTGAATGTACCAAACTAAATGAAAAATAGCCAGATTTGTTATCAGAAAATTAATTAAAATTAATTAATGAGCAAAAATGTGTTCTGGGATTGCATTTTAATATAAATAGAAGCCATTGTGGCTAAACAACATGACTTCTTAAACAATTCTATCGAATTTAAGAAAACTTGCGCATTCGTTTTTTAAGCAAGAGAAATAATATTTCAACTTTTGAAAATGGAAACGCAATTTAATATTTAATAAGAAGTTTAAAAAATTGAAATTAAAAATTTTAATTTCTAATTTCAAAATAAATTAAAAGTTACTGTTTTCCCACAGTAACTTCAGAATAAAAAAAACTTTTTTTTATAATACTTAATTCAATATTTTAATTTTTAATATTACCAATCTCATTCTTGTGCAATTTTTTTCAATACTTTCTAATTTCTCAAAATTTAAGAATTAAATCGGTGCTGACAGTTTTGAAATAATGAAATTTAGACAAAATTCCACTGTGTGGCTGTTCTAGTTTACTTTTATTCGTTTATATTTCTGTGTTATTTATTATATTTTTGACTTTTTTTTTTGAATTTGAATTTTAAAAAATCCTAAGTTTATTGAATCAAATTTAAAAATTTGTATTATTGAAACTGCAAGCAAATACAAAGAGGATTGTTACTAGAAAGCATCAGCAGAATTCTGCAGGAATACTAAAGAAAAAGTTTAAAGTATCCGAAAAATAATTTATATCAATTGTTGATTTATTTTTGTTTTTCATTATTGAAAAATTAATATTTAATTAATTATTTCAAATCCCTCATTAAAATATTTCTTATTTGAAGTATTTATGAACAAAATATGAAGTACTGATCCAAAAAAATATTAATAAATTATGGAGGAAATTAGCTATTAGTGGGTTTTGAGAGTCATCTTATTGACATGCTCATTCTGGTTAAAAAAATATTCTAGAATGGAAAGAATTTTTTATTTTTATTTTCATATTTTAAACAAAATTAACTTTTATATTAGAAAATATTAGATGAAAGACTGGTAGAAGAATACGGGAGGGAGTACCATATACTGGAAACAGTTTTTTTCAATAATTTCAAGCGCGGAAATATCATCGAGTCATTTCTCTATATCATGAAAGGGATGTGTATCAGGTTAAACCATATATACATTCACGTTTCTCTTCAAGGCTCAAGAATTCTCAGACTTACAAAGGAACTGACGCTTTCGTTAGAATTTCAAACCGATTTTTAAAGCCTCCTTTTGAAAGCAAAAAGGAATATTTCTATCTGTAAATACTATCAAACTTGGCATTTTTAAATAGAATAAATCATTTTTTCTATATTTAATCGAAATGAGAAGTGAATGAATAAATTTTGTATGAGGTAATTCCACGCGACATAACAGCTTTTGCATGGTTTTATTCAACTTATGCATGTCTGGTTCAAAGTGTTTTTCAAGTATCGTGCTCTGCTCACAGACAGACATAATTCCAAAACTATGTTTTCCGCCTCGCGGAGATTTGAAACATAGTGATTCATCAAAATCTCGAGCTTAAATTTTTGATTATTACAGTCATTTTTCTTTTTTATACTTTGATCTGAGAAAGTAAATAGATGTCAATTAGGAAAATTTTCACCACAACTATCACTAATACTATTTTCTTCACTATTAAAAACTTTATCAATCCATTTAATTTCACCTCTACAATTTTTTATACTTCAGCTACAAAACGGTAGCAACAAAGATGAAAATCATTATGTTCTAAAATATTTGAATTATGTACCTTGTATTTTAGTTACATTTTCTGTCAACTCATCTGTAAATTTGTTCATTATCAAGGTGCTGGAAGCAGTTAGATTTCATTTTAAACGAACGTTTCCAATCATTGGGAGGGATATGTTTTTTAGAAGAATGAAAATATAATGTTTCGTGCATACTTGCAAAATCCATCAAATCACAAATGTTAATCTATCAAATATATCACATAAGTGAAGCAGTGAAACATCTTGGAATTCTAAACTCTGTCAGCATTGTTGTAATTCAAGAAACATGAACTTTCTTGAATTATGAAGAAGACACTCAATTTCCGGTATTTTCTTTCTGCTGAAAGCAGTTGTATTAGATAAAATACTAAAACGTTTTAATTCATTTTTCCTTTTTATGCAAAATGCAACATGATCAAGGACAAATGGTCGGACTAATCATGGAATCTTCTAAATTACTATTAAGAATGTATCCGTGCTTACAAGAGAAATTAAATTAATTATATTTAATAATCTCCTTCTCTCTCTGTCTCTCGACCAAAATTTTATTTAAAATAGAGATAGGAGAAGATATTAACCAAGGAATTTGATTGAAAGAAGGTCCTGCATTAAAATAGAAGTCATAAATGTTTTACGTTTATTTATTCTTTCATTATCTATTAGATACTTTAATACTTTCGAATATTCTCTTTTATATACAAAAGTCAATCTATTTAAAAGGCAAAACTCGCCGGGACATTCGCTAAATTTCTCACTTGTTCTTGACTCTTTTATGCGGATTTAAATAGCAACTGATGTTCCAAATAGGTCTAATTAATATATATGTATTGTCTAATTAATATACTAGATAATTTAGATAATTCCAAGAGTTAAGGAATATCAATACCAAAATTAATGGTAAAATCTTAGGCTGGCCATTTATGTTAAAATTGAGACCAGGAGAACAGATTCATTTAAAATTCGTTTAAAAACTTCCTCTTGATTTGCAATGGAAAATTAAATGCAGTTTCTAACTGATGTGTTCTTATGTCTTTCAGAAAAAAAAATGTTAATAATATGGACAAAAGATATAACTAATAAACTGCTTTTCTATGATTTGATTAGAACAACAAAAATGTCTTTGTTGCATATCAAAAGGGTTGACTTTGGTAAAATCTTAGATACAAGGAAAAAAATTAATTAATTGTAATTGCTCTAAGTTATACCTCAGAAATTAAGACTAATCAATTGAAGTTTTATCTAGAAATTAGTTATATTTAAACATAATTGTTGATATTATTTAACTTCAAACAAATAACAGCATGTGATCTCAAATTTACTTTTAATCAATGTTTGCAAAAGTAATTCGTCTTTTTTTTAATTCACACTAACGTGCATATACAGTGGCTCAAAAAATTGAGAGTACACCTTACGTTTACTTGATAAATGAGACTTTCAATATAAATAACACATTACCGGGAAGTGCAAACTTGTTTTAATTTTTACACATAACAAATGGTTTAATTTAGAGTAAAAATAAAGAAAAAGCAACGAAAAACATCTAAATTGAAATTTTTCTGAAGCATTTTAAATAAACACTCAGATTTTACTCATATTTTTGCCTCAAAAAATTAAGAATACACCAATGACATTTTTGCAATATCACGCATAGAAATAAAGTGTCACTATTAATTTGCATGTCTTTTGGCTCTTATAATGGCCTCTAAACGTCAGGGTACCGATTTGACCAATTTTTGATGGTATTTGAAGATATTTTACCCCATTCTTCTTGCACCACTTGTTTTAAATGGGTTTTATTTCTAATTTTGCGTTTTTGAACCCCATTTTCGGGTATGGCCCACGAATATTCAATGGCATTGATGTCGGGGTACTGTGGTGGTGTGTGTAACTGCTATTTACAATAAAAAAGACACCATATTTTGAAGTTACGTGTATTCTGTTTGGGGTCGTTGTCTTACTGGAAAATGAAATTTCCATCTAAACCCAAATTTTTAGCACTTTCCTTTAGATTGCTGCGAAGTATATCCAAGTAAACCGTATCATTTATAATGCCATCTATAAAAATTAAATTTCCTATCCAGGATGAAGCCATGTAACCTCACATCATCACGGAGTCACCATCATGTTTAACTGTAGGACGTAAATTTTTTGGATACAAAGCAGTATTAGGCATTCTCCATACAGTAAGATGGTTGTCACTGCCAAAAGTGTTGAGGTTTCTTTCATTACTAAATATAGATTTCTTCCAAAGGTTATTGGTCTTCAATTGGTGAGTTTTTGCAAACTTCAAATGCTTTTTCTGAATTTGCAAGCTGGTGAACGGTTCTCTCTAACAATGCTACTTTTATATCCAGCTTCTTTAATGGCATTTAGCACAGTTTCAGCACTTACGCATCTGCCTATGATTTGAAAAATTTCTGCAACAAGTTAAATGAACCATATGGTAGCAGCAATCTAAAGGAAAGTGTTAAAAATTTGGGTTTAGATGTAAATTCCATTTTCCAGCAAGACAACGACCCCAAACAGAATGCAAGTAACTTCAAAATATGATGTCTTTTTCATTGCAAACAACAGTTAAACACACCACCACAGTACCCTGACATCAATGCCATTGAATATTCGTGGGGGATACTCGAAAAAGTGGTTCAAAAATACAAAATTAGAAACAAACCCCATTTAAAACAAGTGGTGCAAGAAGAATGGGGTAAAATATCTTCAGATACCACCAAAAATCGGTCGAATCGGTACCATGACGTTTAGAGGCCATTATAAGAGCCAAAAGACATGCAATTTAATAGTGACACTTTATTTCTATGCGTGATATTGCAAAAATGTCATTGGTGTATTCTCAATTTTTTGAGGCAAAAATATGAGTAAAATCTGAGTGTTTATTTAAAATGCTTCAGAAAAATTTCAATTTAGATGTTTTTCGTTGCTTTTTCTTTATTTTTACTCTAAATTAAACCATTTGTTATGTGTAAAAATTAAAACAAGTTTGCACTTCCCGGTAATGTGTTATTTATATTGAAAGTCTCATTTATCAAGTAAACGCAAGGTGTACTCTCAATTTTTTGAGCCACTGTATATATTGATTTATCTCCATAAAAAAACTAATACAAATTTATTAAACAAAAGTGCAGATAACCTAAATATTGAAAGACAGACTGCAATTCAAGAATTCGACCAGGTCAGTTATCGTATTCCGATACATTTTCAGTGAAATGGGCATTCTACAAATTAGTACATTATTTATATTAAAGGAAAAACTAAATGTCCTATTTTCGGTTACAATGCTCTTAACACAGCACGGAACTTCAATCTAAAAATGTGATTGTTCGAATTTTAATATTTAGTATCAAGAGATGTGCTCCGCTATCACGCAGTTTCTGAAATTCCTTTTCTTATTTTTTAAATCACCGACTGCGAATGGTTGATGTGCCTTCCATTTCGCATTATTGTTGTGTTCGAGAAGGGATTTTCTTGTATAAAATTGATTTATTTATCTGCGAGGCATAGCTTAAAAAACCAAAAAAAAGTGTTTAATCAGAATATTTACAGTCTGGACTAATTCATTTCAAACTGAAAAGAAATTATTGAATTGAAATACTAAGATAATAGGACTTTTCCAACAGGTAAGGAAAGTTTAGAATATCTCAATTACTGAATAATTATTAATTTTTGTAATACTTAATTTCTTGTATTTAATATATTGTTGACAAGAAAACTTAAATTTAAGGGATCATAAAACAATGTAAAAATGAGGAATAAATTGCTATTAATCATTTATTAAATTTATTCGAAATCATTTAACTTGACTTTCAATTTGTTCATATCTTGGTATAATTTGCTTATTTTGAAAATTAAATTCATTATTTTGTGTTAAAAAGATTTAAAAAGATTTTTTTTAATGTTGACCGAAAAAAATTAAAAGTTTTAATTTATTTGACATCACAATTTCTTAATAAATAGTGAATTGCAGATGTAAATATGCAAATCAAATGACTATTCGTTATTTCATGTTTATTCCTTTTTAGTTCTAGTAAGATGTGAAATTAATACCAAATTTAAGGTGTGCGCACTTTATAAGTATATCGATCACATGAACTGAATTTCTTAAAATATGTCCACTTGAAAATAAGACATCTTTCACTTTAATTTTATTAAAATCGTTAGTAATTAAAAAAATTCTGATATATAAGACACTGATAGATAAAATATTGTTAGATAAGATATATACTGATATATAAGATATATGATATATAAGATTAAAAAATACTGATATATAAGATAAGAAGAATAAATGACATGATAAATGAAGAGGAAATATTTTAAAGCAACATTTTTTTTATATTATTACAATGGTACAAATATTTTTAAAGAGTTTTTTAGTTTCTCAAAATTTTACTTTTAAAAAATTTCAAAATTTGTTTTTATTTTTATTTTTATGAATTATAGACAAAGAATGAGAAAAAGATTTTGCACTATTTATTTCATTCGCTAAATTTTAAATAATTTGCTTCATTCTTTAATATTCATATATTTATTTTCTCAGTCTATTTAATAAGTTTTGGTTATACTTAAGGCACCAGCAAAAAATCGCCAAAAAATTACAACACCAACTGAATTCACTCGCAATAAATCGCCAAAAAATTGCAAACAACGCCAACTGAATTCACTCGCAATAAATCGCCAATAAATTAAACGCATTATGTATAAAACAATCACGGAACATAAAATGGAAATTAAAATGAAAACTTATTTAAAATAGAAATTGGCGTAATGTGAAAATCATCAAGTAAATTGAAAACCGTAAATGTCAACAAGTACCATAAATATCAATTTATAAAACTAGCTACTAGATTTAATTTAGTTTAATTCAGTTTAAAAACTGTTTTTAATATTAAAAAAAAATGATGACGAATGCATAAAATTCATCAGATGAAATAGTTTTAGAAATTTTTCAGAAGTCATTAAAATTTGCATAAATTTAACTTCTTAAAATTTACGCAACTCGATAAAAATACCCTTGTAGAAAGTAAGTGAAAGTTTAAATTGACAATCCAAAAAAAAAAAAAAATCTCAGAGGTATATTATTTTGTTCACATAAAATAATGATTCAAATGAATTTTAAATTAATTAATACATATGAAATGAATTAGTCATAAAGCCTGTAAAATATATTCAATTTAATGAAATTCTTTATTTAAATTAAAAAAATATTTCATTTCATAGCATTTTTTTATAGTCATAAGATGCGTTTAAATCTCTCACTAGTGATGTTATATCTCGTAATCTTCTATGTTCTGTCAGTTTAATTTGTCACTAGCCGCTACTAATGGCAAATTAAACCGACTAGTAAACCAATTTATATCAGCTAGCTGATTCCCCAGGAATATTAGTTGTGCCTTATTTCGATTATGTAAACTAAGTATGCATTACTTTATGTTTACAATTACCTTAACAAAGCAATTTTGATCATCAAATTGTGATTAACATTAAAGTCTTGTTATTTTAATAAGATTATATAGTTTTATTTGTATTGTAAATGAACCTTCATAATAGTATCAAGTCATAGTGCCAATAAAAGCGTAACGATTCGGGCCTTCTATCTATACTCTATATTTTATGAGGCAGCAACTTTAAATTCTTTTTCCTCGCGTAAACTGAGCAAATAATAAATAAAATATTACTTTCTAAGCTTTCAACAATGGAAGAAAATCACTTAAATCAAATATTTAATCGATTAAACAATTGATGAACCGTTAAAACGGTTTAAATTTCACTGCAACATAATGTTAGAAAATATGCACACACACACACAAAAAAAAAAAAATAAATAATGCAAAAATCTAGGGAAATAAATTGATATAATCAAAAAAATAATGTCGTTCCCACCTTTCTATGTATATTTGTACCCAATTAGACAACTGAAAATCTAACAGTCTGCATTATAGAGCGACAACGTACATACACACATTGCCTTTGATTATTCGTAGAATTTATAATAACAGTTTATCTACGCATACCTATTCTACCTCACAATGAATTTCGTTGTATGCTTACTGATTTTGTTTTCAAAAAAAAATAATTATAACTAATTGAACACATTATAGCTTATTTTAACTTTTAATTGATTTTTGTTTATATTTATGGTAAATTGTGTGTTTAGTAAATGAACTTCAATAAATTATTATGATTATAATTAATTTAGACTATTCTCTTTAAAACTCCATATGTGAACGCATAGCAACTGTAAATTTGGTTTTAGGAGTAACAAATTATGTCGTAAAAATCTCTTATGCAATTGCTAATCTCTCTATGATGAAATTTTTGAATCTGTGTTTGTTAAATTTTTGAAGGAGACGATATTGACAAAGGAAATATTTATTTACAGTTCTCTTTAACCCGCTATAATTAATGAAATAAATAAATAAATTCCAAAGCAAAATTCCTTAAATTCCGAAACTTTAATTTTGTTGTTGCTATTATTTCAGGATTTGATTTACTGAGCATTTAAGTTTCATACTTATACTAAAAAAATTTCATAGAGCTATTAAGTCAATTAAAAGTACAGATTTAGAATTTATTTTTCTCTTATTTGTACATTTAAATTGTTGAAATGATACCATTCATCATCTTCAACGCAATCTGGATTGGACAAATAAATTTTCAGCTTTTGGACTTGAAACAGGTTGAAAATTCACATTTAAAACGGCATTATTTATACATAATCCAGCAAAGTTATTTCAATCAATTCAGATGGTCTCGAAATTCCATATATTTCTACTTGCCATTGAGAAATATAGAATTATGACTTTGCATGATGATAAATATTTTATTCTAGTCACCTTTGGCTACCAACTAGTTTCGACAGGAAATTGATTATATATAATTTCAATTCAATCGCTTAGACAAAATTTCGCTAGACCCATCAAATTGTCAGACATTAAAATCGTGTTGCTTTAATAATTTTGCGTATCTTCTATTTCCTATGTGTATGAACTTTCCTAATATTGATTAATCCAATCATATCACATCGCTATTAAAAACGCAATTGTCCCGTTCATCTAGCTTTTAACTTTTGTAGTATCGCGTATTCACCTTTTATTTGCCTTGTAAACAATTCAGATATTTAACAAAATCCTTCTTTTTCAAGGGAAGAAAATCCCATGATTAAATATTTAAAGAAACAATGAAAATGGTTTGAATTTCAGGTAATCGATGCAACCTATTGTTAGAAATTAAAAAAATATTTTTTTTTAAAGATTCCAAAAATTCGGAAAAATTCACGGGCTTATAAAACTATATCATTAAATTGGTTTAAAAAAAACGATGTAAAAGAACTTTTTTGTTCAATAATACTTTCGGAAGTTACCGTGGAAAACCCTCAAAATTCATCATAATTTTTAATTAGTTAAAATTCTAACTAAAACTTAAAAAAAAACCGCGGTGAAGTGCTCGTTCCCACGTTTTAACGTATATGGTACCCTGTTTGTTAACTGTACATCGCCAAAATACACACACTGATGTACATACATACATCTTTATTATTAGTAGAGTTTTTATTGCCACTTTTAACACTAACAAAACTTGTTAAAAGTTCTGTGATTTTATATATTGTCTAGATGTTAATAAAAGATATTATGCCTCAAATATTGATAAAATTGAATATTTTATTTTAAATTGGTGGAATCATGCTGAAGACATTCCATATCCAATCGAAAAGGTAAACTTCTAAAAAATATCACGAAATGAAATCAAGCAGATGTAAGCTATGTTTTTAAGTCTTGATTATATTTTTATTACATATTCATAACACAAACGATAAACCAACAAACGATACTTCTTTTCTTCTTTAAATTTTGACAGTTTTACTGGTAATTTCATCCAATATCTGAATAGATTAGCTGGCTAGAATTAAAAATATTTATTTTATGCATTCCCAAGTGTCCAGTGTTATAGGAATGGAAGACAAACTGAATACTAAAATAAAAAATAGGCAGGAACTTTATACATCTTCTACTATATAACTTTCTAAACGGAATTCTATAATTTAATAATCCATCTTATATCCTTCCTTCACCTTATATCCACCACAAATATCCTTTTTAAATAGAAACCTGCTCTTATGTATACTTTGTGACCTTTTAACCCTTTAAAGGGCCATTTTTTTTTCTAGTCATATTATGTTAAAATATTTTTAGGCTTGAAATTAGAATAAGAAAAGGGATTCATTTAGCTTAGCGATAAATTTAATTTTATTAATTAATTAATTTGGTTAATTAATAATTAAGTAAAAAATCGACACATCATTTTGTCTGAGATAAAGAACTGAAGCATCTAAGTTTCTGCCTTTCTAAAAAAATTTGTCAGAACTGATGCCAACCTACATAATTTCATACAAAGATTGATAAATTTGGTGGGAAGCATACTTCCCACGTCCTAGAAAGGGTTAATATATATCAGTACTGAGTAATTATTTGTTGTGTGCATTAAAAAAATTATTGCACGTTTTTTGAGATAACTTTTATGTCTTATAAATAATTTACACAGAATAAAGTTGCACAACAA
The DNA here is from genome assembly GCF_947563725.1 of Argiope bruennichi. Taxonomy (NCBI): domain Eukaryota; kingdom Metazoa; phylum Arthropoda; class Arachnida; order Araneae; family Araneidae; genus Argiope; species Argiope bruennichi. Next base: position 63,248,965 of record NC_079152.1, on the reverse strand, counting down.
TCACAAGATTCATATACGTTGAATCCGTATATATCAAATTTACCGTATGTTTGGCGCAGTTTAATCAAAAATGGTTCTTGCGCCAATAAACTCCATCAACCAACCAATCGTATATGTCAAATGTCGTCATGCTAGTATGGTGTAAAGAAGTGTGATTTCTGGAATCCGTCTCAAGAAATATCTTCGATTCTAAAATGACTAGGTTCGTCCCCAAATCACTTTAGAGAGAAAAAGAGACTTTAATGTAAACAACTTGTTGAAATGTTCAACATGTTATGGAAACAGAATGTTTTAATTTGTACAATCGATGTCATAAAATTGATAGTGATTTAACTATGAATTTTCCAAACTAAATTAAAGTTTATGTTTATAAGATTGATGAGGAACATATTTGAAATAAACTATTTTGAAAAAGGGAAAGAAATAAAAAAGTAAATATTCTAAGGGAAAAAAATAATAAAAGGAAGGGATAACAACCCATATTGACCGCCATAGTCACGCAAAAAAAGCAAGTACAATTGATCATCTGTCAAACAACCGATGCTATTAACCAGAAATTCTCAGATAAAACCTCGTGCTATTATACCATTGCCAAAAAATCGTGTTAAATCAACCTTATCTTGCTGTTTATTTATTTCATGATGTTCTACTTTTAATGAAATAATGCGGAATAATACGAGTGGAAAACCTTTTTCTTTCTTTTTTCTCGTTCGTATGAATCCCTTCAAGTGTCTTCTTTGCGTTTAGATAACGTCCATCAAATATGCATAAAAAGTTCGAAAATCGGTGGTAGAGAGAAGCCGATAACCTTGGCATTGAGGACGAAAAAGTTCTCGAAATTCGGAGAGGAACAAAATCTGAAAAGTAAGTAAAATTGGGTCTAGAAAATGGAACACGCCCATCAAACAATGTCTTATGCTTGAGTTATTTCTTATTCCCGTAACTGGTCGCAGCATTTCACGAACTGAGGCATGAACAGTTAAGAAGCGAAGATAATTGCACCAGTGGCGCCTCAGTTTTTCTCCGACGAATGGCAACACAAGAAAAGGAAGAAAAGACGACATCTTACTTGGCAGAAGTACTTTGGGAAGAATTCTTCGGAAAAAGAAAGCTTTGGATGAAATGACAAGAAAATTGGAAAATTTTTGTTTTCAAAAACGAGTTATTAGAACTTAAGTGTTTTGACCAGAATTTTAATTTTTCTTGTAGGGATGACTGTCAAAGCTTCCATTTAAAATAAAACCTAGGTTGAAAAGAAATATTTTGCGGCATATTTTGTTTATGGAATAGTCGGGCACATTTCTAGTAGACTGTCTCTATGTCCCAAAAAAACTATTTGAAATCATGATAATATTTTTTTTCTTTTTTCTGCCTCGAATGTTTTAAAAGAAATCACAAACTTTGAATTCAGCCCCACAGAACCCTTTCGAATTCATTCATTTAAATTTCTTGTTCAGTGATTCGAAATATTTTGATCATTTCAAATAGTTGTTGTGACTTATGGCACTTTACAAGCCCGCTGACAGTTATCTGTCAGCGATTTAAGCCGAGTGAGCGTCTCTTGTTTTTTCAGTAAAGCCAGCTAGGGCCAAGAGTACAACTTAGCTACTTCATGCGTCACATTCGCTCACACAACCCCTTTTTACAGAAGGGCACATTCACACGCCTCACAGATGGAACACAGAAAAGAACAGCCATACCCGAACCGGGACGCCCAGAGTACAGGGAAGACGCACTATCCCTATACCAGGACGCCGGCATTTCAAACAGCTTCTTTTCAATGATTCCTTGATGCATTTCCAAGAAAGAACCAAAAGAATTTTTTTTTCTTTATTCCTGAAGCAAATTACCAATTTCTGTCAATCTTTTAGAAATAAATTCTTTTGTTATGGTATATTAATCAATAAAATATAAAAAAATTAAAATGTATTTTGTTTAGTAATTCTTTTTTTTTATAATCATTTTTTTTTTTTTTTGTGCATTCTTTTACAGAATTTTTTTTTCTTTCATAGTCTTTAAATTTTGTTCTATTATTCTTCGAAACCCTATTTTTCTCTTCAATTTTACTTATAATAAAGATGAATATGTGTTTATATTTGCATGTGTGGCGGTAGTTGGTGCTCTATAGGCCAGACTCTTTGACCATGAGTTTGACTCATACATATTTTAGAGGTTGGAAATGAGTACCTTGGAGCTATTTTTTTGACATTTTAATTGATTAAAAATCAAGCTAACCATTGGCGTTTTTGGATCATTGAAAACATACTTTTTTTTTACTTTAAAATTGTATATATATATATATATATATATATATATATATATATATATATTATTTTAAAGTATAAAAAAGTATGTTTTCAATGATCCAATGTTTTAATTTATAATTAAGCTTATATTTTTCATGAATTAAAAAAATATTTTAATCATGTTTTCTGATTATTTCGTACAAAATAAAAGTAAAATTTAACCTGCACGAACACATTATGCGTGCATGGGAAAAATTAGCTTTTATCAACGTGTTGCCATCACCTTGATAAAAGCTCAATTAAAAAATTAATTAACTCTTACTGAAACTAAAACTAGAATAGCGTAATTTTCAGCATGTGTCTGAATAAAATGAATGAATGTGATATTTTCTTTAAAAAATAAATGCAGGAAAAAGTATTGACATTTTTAAAAATATTTATATTATTAATTCAATAATTCAATTTTATATGAGACATACAAGATTTCTACGCTAATCAGGGCTAATATCTAATTTCTAAAATTTTAGTAATAGGCACATACATCTAATAGAAAAAATGGTTTAAATGAAATAATTATATAAGCATTTTATGCAGTTTTAATCAATATATGTTCGGATGAATTACGAATTTTAATTTTTTATACAAATCTTCTGTCTAGTAAGTCACATTTAACAAAATATTCTTGAGACATTAAATTTTTTAAAAAATCCTCTCTTTTGCGACTACAGCTGATAGAGTTATGGAAATTTAAATATCTTTATTCGATTAAAATGCGTGATATTAGATCTCACTATCGACCTCTTATAGAAAATACACCAATCAGCATCCGAAGTTTACCCAAGCCTGATTGGCCTAAAATAATGATATTCAAAGCGTGGTATTTCTATAAGACTTGATGGTAGAAAATGATCAAATCGATATCTAAAATTCAAGATAGAATATAAGAAAGTAGTATTTCTAGCCGAATATTTTCTGAAAAAATTAAATTTCATAAAAATACTTTTGTAGCTTGCTTTTATTAACGCACTAAAAAGGTACCATTATTTTCTATTTCTTAGTCTTTACTTTTTAATTCATTATTATTTAATTCAATAAGAAATCAAAATTTAATTAAATTGATCGATTAACTAATAATTAAGTTCTGAATTTTTTTAAAGTAGGACATTTTCTATAAGTACACACAAATGCAGAAAATTTTAAAATTCTAAACAGTGCGAAATGTATAAAAAATGAATAACAAAAATGAATGAAATCAAATGAAACAAAAATCTGTAAAATATTGTCAAAGACAACAATTAGTTACCCAAGAAATGTATGAATTCTGATTCTCCGCAAAACGTATACTGGTTCATAAACATTTATCGAAAATAGGAATATGAAAAATGCATCTATAAATCAGTATAATTAATTATGCAGCATGAAAAATCAATTCTTCTTAAAATGTTGCCAACTTATTGCATGCACCTACTGAAGGTTATAGGCATAGTACAATTATTATATTTAAAAAGATATAAAGAGAAAAAAATAGAAAAAATATTATTTATACTTCTACTTTATATATTATTCCATTTTAATTAATGTATTCATTATCGACATGAAAATAAATATCATTCTTTCTAGCATTTCTAATTAAACAAGATAACTATTTAAAATTTGAAACAATATTTCCAAAATTATTTCTATTGCAGCAGCAACCCGCCAGGTACCAAGTAGTACTTTATAAGAAATCAAGATTAAAATTAACCGAAATAACTTATAACAACTATATTTAATGATAGGTTTTATCATCGATTAGTTAGTTCATTGCCCATTGTATTCTTTCGTTGCTTATACAGGGTGTTTATTTAGTCCCGGACCCATTTTGATGTTTAATAACTCATAAAATAATAAAGATAGATTAAAATTAATAACATAAATGGTTAAATAGACTCAAAAAGTTTCATGGCCCTTGTCAATGAACTTCCACGTGTGCCCCCTTCGTCGCACGGAGAATATCAAGTCGATAGTCAATTTCACGCCAGGTAGCGGCAAGCATGTCGGAATCCACAGAGCCTATTGCGGTTGTAATTCTGGCTTTTAGGTCATCAATGTTCGACACTCTCCTCCTGAAAACGTTGACTTTTACAAACCCCCAAAGGAAAAAGTCCAGCGACGTTATGTCAGGTGATCTGGGTGGCCAAGGAATTGGACCTCCCCACCCAATCCTCCTCTCAAGGACGTCCGGAACGTTTCTTATCTGCGATACTTCCAATTTCTAGAAAATTCTTTTTTCACCGCAAGATACTGTTTTTGGATGGAGAATCTTTTTGATAAATTCTTCTGAAATTTCTCTGTGCTTGCACTATCGATTTTGTTTCTATGAACCACCATAAAATCTGTGCTTTCTCTTGTGGTGTATGCATTCTCCTTAATATCCACTCGAATAAAACATCACATACAAAAGTACTACATAGAACAAACACATCAAAAGTAAACATAACATTGCAATAGTTGCCAAAAACAAAAGAGAGAAAAAGGCAATTAATAAGCAGACGATATTTAGAAAAGTACAGATATTTAGACTGGAAAATGAAATTATCTGAAATTAACCACACGCGCAGACGATATTTACAAAAGTAAAAATATTCAAACCTGAAAAGGAAAATATATGAGTTATTCCATCAATAAATGCCATAAGTTTGTTTATATCTTCATTATTTTATGAGTTATTAAACATCAAAATGGGTCCGGGACTTTATAAACACCCTGTATTTCAGGCTTCGAGATGAACGACCTTTTTCCAACACAGAGAGTGCAAAAAGTATCATTCTTTTTTCTGGAGGGAGGTGGGTTAGGAGTTTTTCTATTGAAGAGACTCTCTGTAAATAATAACTATGTTTTTGTTTTTTTTATTTAACACATTAGATTCTCCCCCCCCCAAAAAAAAGCATTGTTTTTTTTTTTCGCAAATAAAAGATCTATATGTCTATTCAATGCTCCTGTAATCAAATCAAAAGTACATCATATGCATGTTAACATTTTGTAACTTTTTCAAATAACTTTTCACTTTTTACATGTTTCAAGTCAGAAAGTCACTTTTAGAACTCTGCCTTAGAGGCTTTATTTAGAGAGATTAGGGTTCTGTCATGTAAAATGTAGCATAATCTGTTGACTAACATACTCCATTCATTATTTCATAAACGAACTGCAGTTTAAGAAACTGTTATGAATCCAACAAGATTTCCAAATCATTTGAATAATTATTATCCTTTTATTTGTTAAAATGACATCCTGTTTTAATTTATAATGTTTCAAATCCATGCATATTTGAGTTTATAAATAAGCGAAACTAAAAAACACATAGCATTTCTAAATATTACTATAAGAAACATTTATTTTTCAAAATCCGCAATCTGCGAAACTTAAAAGATATCTAAGTGATTAAATTTAGATTTTTAAACAAAAGAAAAATATCATTCTTGTGAATATATGTACGAGAACTATAAGCACAGTTTTAAAGAAATTTTACAAACAACTATTTTGAGGACGGTATTACTAAGCTATCGACATTCGTTAAAATTCTAACCATTCTTTTTTTTTTTTTTGCTTTGAATAAATTGAGTTTCTGTTTTTTATTCGTTTTATAAATTTGAACCATTCCCGGATAATTTCTTTATACATTGAAAATAAAACTATACATACTGAATTATTATTTTTTTAAATACCATATAGAGCTATAATAGCAATAAACCATACATAACCACTAATATATATATATATATATATATATATATATAATCCTAATTAAGATAAAAGGCTTTTGTTTCATAGTTGTGTGTTGTGACCTTCATCGAAAACAAGCTCTAATAAGCAGCCAATCCGATTATTTCTTTTTCCAGACGTGGTTTTTTTTTAAAAAATTATTTTCTTATTATATCTTTTAGGTAATATCCTTCTTTAGCTAAACTTCGACAAACTGATTTCAAGTTAATATTTTACAAAATATAACAATAATAAATGAATAAATAAATGGAAAGAAGATAGAAAGAATTAGTTGTACTTTGCAGTGATATGAAATAATCTGCTTTGCGGTGTAGTAATTAAAGCAGATGGCATGTAGATGGTCATAGCGATTTTATCTCCTTCCGTCGCTGTATTTGATTTTGAAAAGCGACATAAATGCAGTATTTTTTTTTTTTTTTTTTCATCGCGGCAGTCGTCATGTCTAACTCTCGAATCATTTAATCCCTTTCTCTCTGTCACTGTTTCACTGTCTTCTCTTAAGATCAATGTAGAGCTTAATTATATGAAGGGGTCTTACATTTGAAATCATCTTATTAGATCAGCTATCAGTAATAACAAATGTTAGATTTTTTTTATTTTTTTTTAAGTTTTCATCTTTGTTTGTGGTTGCAAAAATTTACCATAAAAACGGAATTACTAGCTGTTTATCTGAAGCTTAATACTGTTTTTTCAATCAACTTTTGATTTAAAATCCTCCAAGAAACCATTACATATTTCAAGGTAAATTTTAAAAAATATTTTCTTCGGTACAAATTTTATTTAATTTACATGTAGAAATTAAATTTTTTGTGTGTGTATTTATTTGTAAGATTTATCCAAATTTTATGATATTTTAATGCTTATAGAACTTGATATTTGGATTACTATATAAGATATACGCACCTTTTATACAGAGAGATTGGGGGGGGGGAATTGATATATAAAAATTTCGATAAATGGACACACAACTTTAATATATATATATTCATTTTTATCATGTACATTTTTTTAAAAAAAAACTACATATAACGTTTTTTGTATTTACCAAGTTGCCTACTTTCCATAAAACTCAGTGACTTTATCCAAGTCACATGCATATTTTTGTCTCCTACCACTTTAATACTGCTTCATATATTTTGTCAAATTTGAATATTTAAATCGCTCCCATTTTCCTACCTCACTTTCAAAGATTTTAATGATTAAAAAATAAGAATTGTTGTTGTAATTTCATATTTTAGGTCTTTTTTTTTTTTTTTTTGCTGTCTTTATCTTCCACGCTTAAAAAAATTCCATTTACAGAACATATTCATTGTATTCTAGAACAGTATTGTATTGTATTACAGAACATATTCATCAAGTCTAGAAATAAAACGGTGATGGCAAGCGCTTAATCCTAGGGATTGCAACCGGTATACCAGGATACCGAATACCGATATTTTGGGCCATTTGTACAATTTGTAATACTGGTATTCACAAGTTTAAATACCGTTTTTTCGGTATTTACTAGAAATTTTTTAAATTGTCTCCACTATAGGTTCAGGGATCGCCAACATAGCAAAATATATATGTTTCTGTTTTTATGTTATGTTGCATCGTACAATCAAGAGAAGTGATAAAATGCGAATCATCCAAGGAGGCGGGTCCAAACTATCCTATTACAGCTTCGAGCGATGCTACACACGCGCAGGATTCGTAGTCAGATATTCGTATCTGTGAAAACAAAGTTGTAGTAGTGAAGAAAGTGCGTAATATTTCGATACTTTTTAAATTAGTGAGTTTGTTATTCACATTCTATTTGCATATCATACTTTAGGGTTCAAAATATTTTTCAGATTTGTTATATATATACTCATAAATAATAACCCATAATAATGAATAAGAATAACTTTAAAGAACATAAAAAATCAGTTGATAATACTTCGGTTTGGTTTCATTCTTTATATGATGGAAAGAATACGGTGGCACAATGTAAAAAATGTTCGAGAGTTATTAAAGTGAATGGAGCGACTCCATACACATTACAAGCGGACTCCATACACATTTAAAAACGAAACATGATACAAATTTTTTAAAGAGGAAAGAATGTAATTGAGATGTAGATACAAATTTAAGCACAGTTTCTAAGCCCAAGCCATCAGGGGTTTTAAATTAATTTGAGAAAAAAAAGATAATTTGGATGAAATTATAAGTAAAATGACAGCATGAGATGAAACCATCTCATGCATCCATTTCGAGTGTTTTGCAATTCTATTGAATTAAAAAAATCACTATTCGCCAGAGGTTTTAAAAATCTACTAACATCGATTAACAATATAAGAAGAACTGTTATAAACTACAGTGACAGTGTTCGCAATTCTTTGAAAACACGAGCTAATATAATTTAAAGAAAATGTGAAAAATTTAGTCTTACATTTGATGAATGGACAGTGTAAGAAATAGACGCTATTTAAATATAAATATTCATTCAGAAAAAAAAAATTGCAATATAGGACATACACATGTCTCGGGAAGTATACCAACCGAAAAATGTGTGGAAGTGCTTAAATCTAAATTAGCGAAACATGGATTATCCCTGAAAGAAGATATTATATCCATAACGATTGATGGAGCAACAGTTATGAAAAAAGTTGGAAAGTTGATTGATGCAAATCAACAATTGTGTTATGTTCATGGAATTCATTTAGGAGTAATAAATGTATTATACCAAAGAAAATAAAGAGCAAAAAAATCCAAATACAGTGGATATAGAAACTTCGGATTCCGACTTTGAAGGGAGTAAGATTGAGAATGATATTGACAATGAAGACAATGACAATGTAATTGTTGAAGAAGATATTGCTAATGAGGATGAAATATTAACTCATCAAAAATTGCTTCCTATAATTTATAAAGTTCCAAAAATTGTTAAGATATTTAAACGTTTCCCTACAAAAAATGCCATATTACAAAAATATATACTAACTGGAAATAAAACAGAATATATATTAATATTAGATTCTAAAACACGTTGGAACTGTTTACTCCTAATGATGGAACGATTTTTGAAACTGAGAAATCCAATCCAAAAAGCAATAGTAGACTTCAACCTGCAAATTAATTTTTCAAATAGTGAATTCGATTTAATAACCAGAACTGTATCAGCTGTACTTCCATTAAAATTGGCTGTTGAGGCATTATGTCAGAGTGATTCTAATTTATTAACAGCTAATGCAACAATAAATTTCATGTTGCAGTCACTGAAAGAACAGCACACATCACTATCTGAAGAATTATATATTACATTGAAAAATCGCACAAAAGAAAGACATACCGAAATAGAAAATGTCTTACGGTATTTATATAATTATAATGATTTTAAAGATGAAAATGAAAACGAAGAAAAGAGACTAACCAATTCAAATCTGGTCAAGTTTATAGTAAATTTTCTTAAAATTTCTTACCTACAAACCTATTCACATTCAGAAGAATTCGGTACAGTTATCGAAGATTATGATGAAGCTAATGTCAAAAGTGAAAAAGAATTGTCTCTTGAACCAAAATTAGAATTAGCAATAAATAAAAAATTTCAACAAACCAAAATACAATACAGAAATCAGCTATATTAAAACCCATCCGACGAGAAATCTATTTATTTGAAGATGAGGGATTTAGAGGTAAATACTTGGAAAAAGTATATCGCTCATTCCTAACAGTACCACCAACTAGCGTAGATGCCGAAAAAGCGTTTTCGACAGCTGGAAATTTTTGCACAAAATTACGTTCCAGGCTTAATGACAGTACAATTGATGTATTATGTTTTTTTTTAAATCACGTTTCAAAAATTTGTAATAGTTCCACAGAATGAATAGTGATATTTACACTTTTTTTTTTGTGATTTAAATAAATAAGATGTTCCTTTACTTTCTTGTGATTCTTCATATACTATTATAATTTATAAGTTACTAATTATTTTTTGTGATATTTACACTCTCTAATAAAACTGGCAAATAAAACAAAGAAACACCTGTGTTTTCTTTCTATTTCTAAAATCTCTACTACCTGTATTAAAACCGGTATCCCAGTATTAAGATCTAAGAAAATCGAATACCGGTATTGAACTTTTGGTCCGATATTGCAATTCCTACTTTATCCTTTTTTTTTTTTTTAATCCTTTGCTTAATTTGGACTTCGTAAAGTAAATTTCTGTTCCAATAAGAATCGGGGGGACAGTTCCCCTCCCCCCCAATATTTAATTTACACTCCTTTTTTTTAATGAAATCTTTTTTTCGCTCTTTTTTTAAATTAGTGTTATTTGGCTGAAATTGATTACGTATTCCTTTAAGCTAAGAACTTTATTCCATACCTAAAAATTTCTCCGATATATAGGAAAAATTTCGAATTTCTTGAAAATCGTTCAGGATACAGAGATTATTGATATATAGAAATTCAAATGTATATATTCAATAAGAATTCGAGAAATTTGACACTTTCATTTGCCATTTTATTTGCATGTCTATAAACAGGTTCTTTGAGTTCAGTTTCTCCATTTTAAGTTCAAACACGAAAAATTTTAAAAGGTTAACACATATGCCCCCCCCTTTTTTTTTAAATTTTCTTTTATCTTAACTTTACATGCTTTATGTTTATAAAAATTGTTTCTGTAATCAATTTTTTTTTCTCGCTTTCTTATGTATTAGAATTCTGAAATTTGGTACTTTTTGGATCTATGTTACAATAGAATATAGTAACAATTTTTTATATTAACTGTAAATTAAGTATTCTCTTAATTTACAGTTAATATATTACTTTAGCTGAAAATTGACATTATAACGATCTGGTACTTAATTTGAGAAATAATGTTTTTTAGATTTAATAATATTTGTAACCGTGGATCATAAAGTATAGAAAGAATTAAAAAGTGAAAATTATAACAAAAATAAATATGTGATTTAAAAGTCATTTTATTAGTTTAGTAAAAATTAGGACATAATATTATTATAAATTTTATAAAAATTTAGACTAGAAAATTATAATAAAGAAATATTCTTGAATATTCAATGAAAACTAAAATATATTATAAATGTAGAGTAATATCACATTTTTATGATTTTGCTCTGACAACCATATCTTTGACTATAAAAAAATAATTAAACTAAAAAACTGAGAATGTTTTAAAAACATAGCAATTAAAAATTCATTCTTAAAGTAAAAATATATTTTTAATGCTAATAGAATATTAAATTTATAAATGATGTGTAAATTAAAAATATTATTAAAAATCTGGAATATTAAAAAAAGGTAATTTTCTCTTTAGTGAAGTTTTATCTGGCTACTTAAAATATATATGGATTAACAATTAAACAAACATTTAATATACATATATATAAAAACAATTTCCTCAATGGAAAGAGGTCGCATGTGAAAAAAGTCTTAGAAGCTGCGTTCTAATTCGTAAATTCGAATAAAAGGAATTGTTAAATCATTTTTTATTTTTGACAAATTAAATTTAAGTGCTTGATACTCGAGCTACATAAATGCTTAATTACCCCATATTACAGATTTTGGAAAGGAACGCAATTCTTAATTTTATTGAATACTAAATTCTCAATTAATCCTCAGTATTTGATGCATGAACGATAGGGTTTGTGACATTTCTTAGACAGTATATTCAATTAATTGCTTAAAAGTAATAAAACTTCGAAAAAAGATAAACCTCAGTAATCTTAAATAAAATTGAACCGATAAATTATCTCACCCTTCGCAATTTTCGTACTCGTTGTTTGGATTAACTACTCCGTATCGTTGATCATACGTGAAATCGTTTAGCCCAACGTACTCGCGCTAGACGGTCTGATAACAAATATAGAACAAAGGCTAGCGACTTTTCGTCTGGAATCAATAGAAAAACATCGTAACGGTTCAGAACGTTCAAATATGCCATCTTCAACGTACCACAGATAATCTGTGTAATAGGGTGATAAATGCGTTATTTGGAAAGGCTTAGCGCATTGTTTCCCTATCTGCTTTGCAGCTTTTCAAGACCATCCCTTAAGACAGTCCTCAGCAGCTCGGCTTCGAACTAATTTGTAAACGCGTTTCGAATTTCAATTAGCTGCGAATAAGATGTTTTAGAAGTGCCTTTTTTGATAAATTTATGAGGAAAAGAAATGTTTTCCCTAAACACTTACATAGCATTTGTGTTATTGAAGCTGAAATAATAATAGGAAAAAGTGTCCAATTATTCATAAAGTAGTCCTTAAATTTAGATAAAATGTGTATGAAAAATAAAACTTTACATAAGCTTATTCGATATTTCATATTAATGCTTTTTTCTTTCTTTTTTTTTTTTTTTTTTTTTTTTTTTTTTTTTTTGCGCGAAAAAGCAGTTTTGGACATTTATTACGCCTTGTTAAGTGATTTGATAAAAATAATAAAATAAAAAATATCGACATGTCTTTATTATAATGTTCTTTTAATTCTTATTCATTTTACTTTGGCTCTTTCTAAAATCATAAGAAGTATATTTATCACTCAATTACTGAAATGCCCATGGTAAAGAATTATTATCGAAACCAATAATACAAAATTTATATGGTGATTAATGATTAGAACTGTTATATCCAGTCTTCCTCAGGTACAAAACTATTAATATTTTTTGGCCCATTATGTAGTTTTTGTCTAATAAAGTGTCTAAATATGTTTTTTCAAGACATTCTAAAACAATTATTAAAAAAGTTAGATTATTATTTTGAGAAAATAACGAGACGGCTCCTGACATTATAATGAAGAAGACTGCAGTGGAATAATGATGAAGTGATTATCATCAAGAAAATATTATTTAAATCAATCAGTTTATTATCTTCTGGAAACGAAGTATCTTTGCAGGAAAGAGATTCTGTTTCTAGGTTTGGTTTTTTTTAACCTTCTTCAAAGACATCTAGATCACTATAGCTGTACAATGTACATTAACATGCAAAATGAAGAGATATTTTCTTTCTTATTTTTTTTAGACTTTTCTAAGTCTAAAAAACAATTTTTTTTTTTTTTTTTTTTTTTTTGTAATTTGTTTGTGAGCACGTTAACTGAAAAAGGTGTTGGCTGAAGGGGGGAGGGGGATTGAAATAGTATATATTTACACCAAATGTGTAGAATTTTATCAAATTTTGAGCGAAATCAAATCAAATTTTAGAGGAAGTTTGCTTGCCCAGCTGTCAGAATACAAGTGAAAAAACAATGACAAAATGTTAAAAACTAGATAGATAAAATTTGGTACGCTGGTTTAACAACTAAAACGTCGATTGAATTCGGAACCAAATGCGAAGTTACAATCGATTTTAAGCTAACTTCCAGGTGAGCTTGAAATGGCGCCCTTTGCCGGTAATTAAAAGTTTTTAATCCACTAAAAAATTTGTACGAACAGTCAGAAGCGAATTTATATTACATTTTGTATTCAGTTCTAAACCATTTTTAAAGTTTCAAGTTTAAAAATTTGCATCGAACAGATAGAGATACCAGAAAGTCCGTTAATAAAAACATGTAAAATCGAAAAGAAATGTTTATTCGGAAAAATTTTATGCGAACGTTTTTCTTCACAAAAAAATCGAAAAGGGATGTTTATTCGGAAAAATTTTATGCGAACGTTTTTCTTCACAAAAATTCGAAAAGGGATGTTTATTCGGAAAAATTTTATGCGAACGTTTTTCTTCACAAAAAATTCGGAAAGGGATGTTTATTCGGAAAAATTTTATGCGAACGTTTTTCTTCACAAAAAATTCGAAAAGGGATGTTTATTCGGAAAAATTTTATGCGAACGGTTTTCTTCACAAATACCTTATTTGCGTCAATTTAAGTTATATTTTAAAAGTCCCCGAGATTCTGCAGCACACTTCTCCATTTTTTTTGGGGGGGGGGGGGAGGGGGAGGAGGCTAAGAAAATTTTCTCTTAGTTATCTGGGTATAAAATACTGATTGCATATTTTAAATCTGCAAAAAAGTATAAATAATGTTTTATTACCTTAATCACTTCAATAAAATCCAGTATGACTATCGTAAGTTTTCCCTCAACTGAGAAATGAACTTTGGCTCTTAGATGAAAAAAGAATAAGTAGTTCCACTTTTTCCTAAATTACTCAAAACAGGACTTTCGAATATTAAAACTGCATGACAAAAAGGTTGTAGAATATATATATATATATATATATATATATATATATATATATATATATATATATATATATATATATATATATATATATATATATATATATATATATATATATATATAATGAATACCAATATTATAAATTTTGCAATAAAAATGCTTGCCCTAGTTCTAATTTAAATTCCGATTAATTTTCCCAATTTTCAATGAAAAAATCGCCTTTCTTCTAAAAATCGACGCATACAATCAAATGAATTGTTTAATAAAAAATCTGCGCAAAGGTTTTACATTTATATATATGTATATATATTGATAATCAAAACCAGAGCGCTAGTGTGGCGTGGAAGTTTAGAACGGGAGTTCCAGGGGTTTTGCGCACTATTTTATTGATAATGATTTAAAATTATTAATTCCATTCCAAAAAAGCTTCCAAGTAACTGATAAACGAGGCTAAATACGGTGGGAAATAAAATAAAACTAGCAGTGAATATAAGGAAACATATGCGATGGTCCTTTTAGCTTCCAAAAATGAAATAAAATCACTGATATAGCTGCGCACCATATGAACTGCATGGAAAATTAACTGTACATCGAAGGAGTACGAAAGAAAGTGTTTGAAATAAGTTTGTTGCCTTTTAAGTACAATTAACATTTCGAAAAAAATGAAAAATATTGTGAAGTTTCCTTTGCAAATAAAGAACAACATGTGGGTGCAAGAAAATCGAGAATCAAAAGGGAATAAGAAAACGTCAAAAAAGTATAAAAGTAATTTTGAACCTACAGCTATTTTCCAAAAGTGCAAGTGATCATGTCTATAGCAATCGGTTTGATAGAAAAATTTAATGTAAAAAAGATAAATTGCTTTGATGGATTGAATATTAGAGTATTTTTATGTGATGGTACATTATGTTGTCATTCTTGTTGATACAGTGCTGTTATTTCAACAACTCATTATAATCAAAAGATCAGATTATTTAAGAATCACAAAAATAACCTTCGTGTATGTTTAAATTTTGAACTGGTTCATTATGTTTTCATGAAACTGGTGTAAGGAAAACAAAGTGGTCTTCCCCATTCGAATGTTTCAACTCCATCAATGCTTATCCTGATTTCGGAACCACAAACTATGTCATTAATGGGGAATTCCTTTTTCATCGAGTACTGCGATATCAAAACGATTCTTTTACAAAAATTCGTGATCAATATGCGAAATATGTCGAAAAAAAACATGGCCAGAACCGCAATACCATATTAGATGGATATAATAATCCTACAAAAAAAATATTGAAGTCATGGAGCAACTTTGATGATGATCCAAAGCGTTTTCTCAATTTTTTTTGAGTAAATTATGAATACAACCCTAAATCAGGAAAAATTCTTAGCAAGTACAAACAACAAATGTATATTAATTAATTTGCTCTCTGATACATTCAAAGCCCGGTATATCTGTCAATGATGCTGATGTTACTCTTTGTAGAAAGAACTCAGAACCTCAAAAGCTCATCACAATTGTGCATTTATTTTGTAATAATCTATTAGTAATCATGACAGTTCAAATTTCGCCGAAAATTAGAATATTTCTCTTCAAGCCAAAAAAAGAAAAAAAGAAAAAGGAAGAAATAATAAATTTATTTATCAAGAAGTTTGGAAAGTAAATGTAAAAAAGAATGCTTAATTCCTTCGTTTGTTCTCCCCATCCCTTTCTTTCTTGATGTAGTGAAATATCTACAGTTTATACAGAAAATTGGAAGCTTTAAAATTATTATAAAAACCTCCGATTGGCATCATTCAATATAATTTTTAATCAATGTGATTTTCTCGCTTAGAAATAATTGGGAAAGACATAAAATTCTTCTTGTCCCTGTATGGTACATCTATAAATGAAACTTCATTGAATGATTATCGCCATTGAAACTTAATCAAAACTGTGGCAGAAAATAAAACAGTCAGTTTAACTATCTTACCACTCACTTCAACCGCAACTGAACAACTTTTATTTCAAGTTTATTACCGTATAGACATGGCTTGAAAATGAGTTTAAATGCTGAGGTACGGGGTTGAGCTGTTAAAGATGATTTTTTTAAAATTCCCATTCGATCAACGCAGCCATATGCTCTAATTTCCTTTTGAACATGATTTTATGTTTCCCATTAAAAGTTTGTAATATATGGTTGATGAAAGCTAGGACTCCATTATTCCATATCTTGTGAAACTTATCACGAGCTGTCCTGTTTAAATCCGGCACAAAGAAAGAATCTATGAAAAGGAAATAGTTATGAGCAATGAAAAAATTGAAAAACAAATGAAATGGATCTGCTATAACTGCATATTAATTTCTATGATCAAATACAGATATTTTTTCTCTGTAATAAAACCCATTCTAATATAATAATATAATATAATGATCTAATAAATAAAATAGTCTAGAACCATTTTAATATGATCCTTATATATATATATATAAGGATCATATTAAAATGGTTATTCAGCTCTAAAAAGTATTTATAATATATATATATATATATATAAGGATCATATTAAAATTGTTATTCAGCTCTAAAAAGTATTTATAATATATATATATATATATAAGGATCATATTAAAATGGTTATTCAGCTCTAAAAAGTATTTATAAAACGAGTCTCATTTATTAAGATTGGAAAAATAAACTTTTCTACTCATTTCATCTCTTTCAAGTAAAAATAAGGAAGGTATAAAAAAATATTGGGGAATTTTGAGATCAGCTTAAAGTTTGTAAAAAAGCCCTCAGTATATGTATTTGTAGTAGTTCGTGCAAAATATCAAATGTGAAAACTTCATACACTGAATTTTTCTAGTTTCTTCCCAATTTTAAAAAGTAGAAATAAATTTATTAAGATTGCTTGGTATTTTCAGAATAGTTAGATCAAAGTACCTTTAGAGACTATGTGAAACTATTTTGGTATAGACTTCATAATTTTGAACCGTGGTAAATTAAATAATGTCCAAACTAGCAGAATCTCCCTCTCCAAATTTCCAAACCACACTAACACTCTGGATTTGATGTACCAACTAAATATGTATATATAAGAAAAAGTTTTTCGCACAGAATCTTTATTTGTTAATTCATTTGACTGCATGCATCTTCTTTCGAAAGAAAAAGACACTTTTTTTAAAAAATGAAAAAATTAAGCGGAAATTCAATAAGAGCTAGAATTAATACTTTTACAGCAAAATATATAATATTGATATTCATTTTACGCAAATTTTTATTATGTGCGCCTTTTATGTACCTAGTTTCAGGGCTGCATGTGTCGTTGAGTAATTTAAGAATAAAGTGAAAAACCACTTCATTTCACTTCCAGTTTTTTCCATCTAAGAGCCAAAGTTCTCCTCTCGTTAAGGGGAAAGCTTGAAATAGCTATACTAGACCTTTACTGAAATGATTGAAATAATAAAAATTTATCCATACTTTTTCCCCATTTTAAAATTTCCAGTCGCTAGATTGTTAAGACATAATTTTCTTAACCTCAAAGAAACAAGGAAGCATGAAGCAGAATGGTAGGGACTTTTAAAATGTTATTTAAAATCATATAAATAAAGAATCTAAAATATAATTAGGATAAAGAACAACCATTTTTTTTTTTTTTTTTTGGTTAAAGTTTCTGAACCAACTGAGAATAAATCATAAACTCTCCACTCTATGGGTATGAAAGAAAAATGTTAAGTCAAAGCATCTTGCAGTCAACAAAAAATAATATTCCAAAAGATTGCCTATTGGATTCTATTTGAAAATCGACAAATAATCCTTTAATTAATGCCTTTGCGTATTCTTCTGTATCGGAAAATGTAAGTCAGTGTAATAACCTATTATTCCTAGCATCTGAAACGTTGGAGAGACTGAATTTGATTTAATCTGATCAGTTTCCAACCTGGGAGCGAAGAAGACGTAACCACAGAATTTCGACAAGAGTAAACTGTTTTTCCGTTTCCGGGTATCACATCTTAAATAATTTACATTCTACGAACATAAAGGTTATTCAACATTTAAATTCTGTTCATAACGAAACTTTTTTCATAGTTTTTTTTGATGATATGGCGAAATATTAAATATCCTCTCACGTTTTTGGCATTATTTTTTATCATAACAATTTTACTTTTATTAATTTAGCATATTCATTTTACGAACAAGTGTTTTTGTACAAGTATGAATGAATGATGTCTTTATGTATGAAAGAATATATCAAATTATCTTAAGGAGTTATAAACATTCTGCTAAAATGCTTTATTTATTAAAAGAGTCACTTTTATACTTCAGAGGCTCAATTTGTACAATGACTTACTGAGAATATAAATTAGAAATAACAGAAGGAAGAACTGGTTTTCTCATATGAGACAGATGGTGTCAGATTTAATTCTAATTCTACAGTTGAAAAAGTTTATTGCAGTACAATCAGATTTCTAACTTGAGATTTTGCGTTCATGTAGCTTAAACTATACTGAGGTATACAGCACTAACTCATTTCGTAAACAGTAAACGTCTCATTTTTTTTAGTTTGTTTAATTCCATCCGTCACCTTTTCAGCAGTCGATGAGAAAGAACTGATGCATCACTTTTTAAACAGAATCCATGAAATTTTAAGAACTGGATTTTATTCACATTGTTAGTTGTTGCGACAAAACTAATTTTTAAAAACCTATTGAACTATTTACATTTACATACATAAACTATTTACATTTTCAAAACTATTTTCATTTGAAAATTAGATTTTTAAACAGGAAAATTTTTACGCAACATTAATAAGAGTTTCTAAATTCTTGTCTGTGTTATTCAAAAGTACAGAATATTTTGTAATTTGTACAATTCTGAATAACAAGAAAGTCGTTTATTTTGTCTGATATTCGAGCCTCAGAATATCAGAAATTAGATCAAAAGGACAATCAACTTCCTCTCATTTATTTTAACAGACGATACGATCCCATTAAAGAATATAAAAAATAACAATGTTTTTCAAAACACATTTTTATTTGTGCAATAAAAGGAGGGGGGAAATATATCGTTACCACAAGCACAAGACAAAATCGTACAAAATACAGGGTCTGAAATTGAAATTTTAATCACATTGCCTATTTTAATTTGTAAGAAATCTCTAGGTAGTATCTTTCATATGATTTTCATTATGCATGAAATTCTTCACAATATTGCTTTCAGAGTCCCACAATTTTATTATTTTATTTTGATGTTAAAATTTTGGATCAAAAAAAGGATTTTTTATAATATTTAAAAGCTAATGAAAGCATCAATTTAAAAATTTATTTCATTATTTTTTCTACTTTTAGTTTTAAATTTATTTCATTATTTTTTCTACTTTTAGTTTTAAATTTATTTCATTGTTTTTTCTACTTTTAGTTTTAAATTTATTTCATTATTAAGCATGTTAAGAAATCCAAAACTAATTTTTCTCTCAAATTCAATGCCAATGGACACATTCAACTGGAATCAAACTTTGTTTAAAAATAATCAATAATTAAATACTGAAAATATTAAACTATTGCATTGGCATCAGAAACAAACAACTGTACAAGGTTTTAGAAATCCAGGCCCTGAGAGGGAAAATAAAAAATTAATTATAAATTATACAAGAAATAAATCAATATAAAAGAAATTGAATAAGAAATAACTGCATTATTTATAATGTAAAAACTTTTCCTAATCAAGCAATAAAATTTTGTGAGAACATTTCACAGAATTTCAGCTCTGCGATTTCAGGACATAGCTAGCTGAAAACACAAAATTTTCCTAATAAGATTCATAAACTGAGTACGCAATATTTTAATAATCAAACGTATTGTAATGGTATTCTGAAGAGTTCCAAACCAATCAATTATCAGTGAAGCTGTACAATAAAAAGAGACAATCTGGCGGCATAGTAAATAGGTATTAAAATCGAGTATGCCTACAAACATTTTTAGCTTTAAAACATCCCTAGTAGATTTGTCTCTTCAAAAAATATGAAAGTCAATCACTCAAGGAGAATTTGCTCATTAAAATCCCTTAATTGATTTATTTTCTCCTCTATCCAATTACACTGGTGTACAAAACTTAAGCAACAATGTAAATTTTAAGTAGGTAGCCATGAAAGTGCAGAAAAGGGGTTATTGCGATCAGTACAATGAACACGCAATTCAGTAGAAAGGTGATACGTATGCAAATGTCAGGAACAAAACATCATAGGCGACGTGAATGTACGCAAAACGCGTACAGTCGGTGCGCGCAGGTCAAGACTACAAAGAAAGGAAGAATGAAGGAGCAATTAGAGACATCGCTGCAAGTGCAAGTAAGTTCTTTCGTGAAATATGGCTAGAGGAAATCACCTGAACGACTTCCCACGTGGAAGAATGATCGGAAAGCTGGTGGAGTGGTGCAATTTGAGAAGTGTAGCTGGAGTTCGGAATCAACAAAAGTATCGTTTCGTGCGCTTGGAAAGCCTTCCAAACCATGGGTACAGTTGTTAGAAAGGTTGGTGGTAGCCTCCCACCCCAATTGTAGTGGATGACCGATATATCATCTTGCAGGCGAAAAGAGTCCAATACCAGTCAGCAAACGCCACTGCTCAGCAACTGTGAACAGCAACAGGGCGACAAGTATCGCTGTTTACTGTGGCTAGACGCCTTCACAAAGTCTTCATCGTGTCCTTCCTCTTTACAGATGAGAGTCGTTTCAGTGCCACAAGTGATTCTCAATGCCAGTTGATTTAGAAATAGGTCGGGACATGGTTTCATCCCAGTAACATCACGGAAAGAGACCGCTAGGGTGGTCCTGGTGTTGTCGACGAGGAGCATTATGCTGCAAGGGAGGACTGAGTTCCACGTTTTTGACAGAGGTCCTATAACCGGAGATCGCTATTGTAAGGAGGTGGTCCTTCTCCATGTACGTCGGTTCCGAGGTGCTATAGGACCAGACTTCGTTTTTATGGATGACAATGCACGGAGACACCTGACTGCTGATGTTCAGCAGCTACTGGAAAGTGAAGATATCACTCGGATGGATTGGCCAGCATTCTCTCCTGGTTTAAACCCCATAGAATATGTATGGAATGCTTTGGGGAGACGCCTTGCAGCACGATTACTTCTTCCGAGGTACACCCAACAACTGAAACAGATGCTGATTGAGGAATGGGCACTCTTACCTCAAGAAATGTTGGACAATCCGATGCTGAGTATGGAGAGATGGTGCGAGGAGGGCATATATCATACTAAGGAACATCTGCTTATTGTTCTCCCTCTTGAACAGACAATCATATGTAACGATGCTATAAGTTCAATAAAGCCTTTTTTTTTTTTTTTGTTCGATTCCATACTATACGCATTGTATTCATTTTTTCACAACAATGCTTTCGTCATCGTTCAAGTACAAAATGATGACTTTCATTTCTGAATTTCATGTCTCTCAGATGATTTCTCATAGAGTTAGAGCAAAAAAAAAAAAAAAAAAAAAAAAAAACTTCTTATTTACGTTTTTGCACACCAGTGTAGATGAGGCCTTCAATTTTGGGAATATTTTGTCACTTTAATTCAAATGAAAATATCCTATCTTTTGCAGTATTGTAATTTCGCTTTTTTATTCGCTTGATAAGCTACACAGAAAGTAAACATGATCCTTCTTTTTAAGCTTATAACAATGGAAGAAAATAACGCAATCAGATAGTTGATGAAACTATGAAAGTGGTTTGAATCTCAAGGCAATAATGAAATCTATTTTTGAAAATTTGACAAAAAATATCCTTTAAATAACGCCAAAATTAGAAAAATCAGCACGACTATAAAACTGATATTATTAGAAAAAAAAAAAATTTTTTTAAATCTCAGGGCAATAATGCAATCTATTTTTGAAAATTTGACAAAAAAATATCCTTTAAATAACGCCAAAATTAGAAAAATCTGCACGCCTATAAAACTGATATTATTAGAAAAAGAAAATTAAATTTTGAAACAGTTTAAAAATTATTTTTAGAATTTATCAAGCAAAAAAATCATCAAAAGTTCGACTTGATATTTTATTTAAATAAAATTCTAATTAAATTTTGTTTTAAATGATCATGCCCAGATACACATTTTTAACCTCCAAAATATATATGTGCCATGTATTGTAGCTATAAGTCGATTTGTCTGGCCTGTACAGCTCCAACGCAGCCACACACATTCATATTTATTATTATTAGAGATTAAAACAGCAAAATGAATTTCGAGTAATAATATTTTTCAAAATTTATCACTAAAAAACAGAAAACAATATTGCTTAATGTTTTATTAATAAAAATTTTGAAAAAAAAATAATTTAGCACGGCCAACAAACACACACAAATACACTCCACTAAAAAAAAGGGAAAATTTACTTATGTCAAATTTAGTAACTATAATTCAGAAGATCTCTTGTTCAGTACCAACATTTTTTCCCCTTTATTATTAAAAGAGATTCATAATTTGGAGTGTTTTAGACAGTTTCCTATATAAAGAAATTAAATCCCATAATGGAATATCTCTGAATTCCATGAAGGATAATACTATGGAAATATATGTACAAGATTACACAGAATAATTGAATTAAAATGGCTTTATTTTCATAAATGAATATAACAAGTATAATTTATCATCAAACAATCAATAAAAGGATTTTTGTCTTCTTTGTTTACATTCTTATTAACCATAAGGATAATATTTTTCTTAGTTTACATTTCTATAAAAAATAAATAAATAAATTACAACAAAATAAAGATATATCTGAATTATATAATTAGCAGTCAACAAATTAAAAATATTATCTGAATTTTTGAGCATCAAAGAAATGCATATTGAGTAAGATTTGTTATATTTATGAAGTTAAACATGAAAATAAAAAGACTAATTTCAATATAAATACAGAAGTTTCTTAAATTAGTTATTTCACAAACCATTACATTTTAATCTGAATTGTTATATTAAATACATTCAGACTTTTAATATTTTTTTTTTCATGTATGATGAAAAGAGACATAAAGTAAATTGTTGCAAGAATCAAATTACATATGATATATAATATCAGAAAAAAAATTTGAAGAATAAATTTTAACCAACAAAGAAGTTTTTTTTTTTTTTTTTTTTTTTTTGCTAAAATAAATAACCATAAATTAAAGATATATGCAATTTAAGATCTTGTTTGGAAAACAAAATTTTAGCATCAATTTCAAAGTTCAATTTATATTGAAAAATTTCTATAAGTCACATATTTAGTAAAAAAATATATTAATGAGAAAACATATTATACCAATGTAAGGCACTAAGACAATTTATTCTTCCAGGAAACATCCCAGTGATTTTTAAGTGGAAAAAAAGTCTTCGTACTAAAATAAGAATGCTATTAAAAACAACTCTAAACTTATTCCTTTAAATAATTTGTATGCACTTCTCATAATGTGTGCACATTTTCAGGATATTGAGCATAATTATATTTTAGCAAATCAAAACGACTTTTGAAAATTATTTAACAATGGCTGTAGTAAGGAAACATTAAAATAAACTCTTACTGAAAAATTAGTCGTACAATTCATTTACCTACTCACAAACGATTTTGAGAAGACTTTTACTTTGGTCTTACTTCTAAGATTTATAATCAGAAAATCAACATCAAGGAAAAAATTGTTTAAAAAATTCAAAGATATGAAAGATGAGAATATTACACATTTGTTTCCTTTGCATGTAAACTGACTGAGTCCGAAAGGTCTAATTAATATGCACAAAAAAATATTGAAATATGGAATTTGTTGACTTTTTTTCTTCACATAAATTCTTTTTGGCTTGAATTTCAGTATTCGTAAAATCATGCAACAGAACCAAGTAACAGTTTTTATATCTGAATGAAGAATACAGAAATGAAGAAAAAATTCTTCAGCTGCAATTTTATAAGCTTCAAGGACACATTCACTATTGATTTACATATCATAATCTGGAATTTATTTCATAGAGAAATAAATATTTGTCATGTGCAAGGTTCACATTTTGAGATATAATTCTTCACTAATGTTTCACATTTTTGTTAATAAATATCAAAAGATCTGAATTTGCATTTAAAAAACTTCATAAATATCAAAAGAAATAATTTATTCAGTGGCAAGTTATTAATTTTTGAAATAATTAATATTAGGCATATTTAATAATAAAATAATTTTCTTTGACACAAAAAAAAAACACATCGAAAATAAAAAAAAAATTGAATACGTATAAAATTATTACAACAAAATTTTTGGTTGTTATGAATATTTAAAAAATATACATTCAATAAGCAGTAATCTGTTGTAGAGCACTTAATCCTCCCATGATATTAACACGTCGGTTTTTATATCTCTTTGATATATCCTTTTCAACCTAAAAGAAAATTATCAGTTTTCAATCAATATTAAATAGCAAACACCATTAGAATATACTATATATAACTGAACAATAGTTTAAACAAATTTTTACATTTATTTACCTCAGACAGAAGAATTTTTGTTTTCTCTACAATTAACTTAATCTTAGGGTCAAGAGCTTTTTCTTCTTCAACAGCTTCTTGATACTTCAGCTTTACAGCTTTTTGACATTCAACCATTCTCTCAGCAGTTTCCAATTTGCTTTTAAGGGATTCGACTAATCTGTCAACATACCTTTGAAAAAATGATTAAATATCATAAATATTTGAATTTATTTCGATTTTAAAAATAATATTTTATAAAATAAAACAGAGAAAGTTTGACAGGATTTCAGGAATTAGTGAACTAATTTTACAAAAAATATTTCCAATTAATTTAACAGTTTTATGATTTTATTCATAAATTTGAACACATATAACAAGTTTTTGACCTTAGAGAAATAATACTTTTAATAAACTATATATTACCAAATATAAACCATGAGAGCATTTTTTTTTTAATTCAAAAATTCCCAATAATTTTATTTTTCAATAAAAAATAAAATATGTATTCTATAACTTTTAAACATGTCATCATGACAGCAAAATATATTGTCAAATGAATAATATAGAAAATAAATATTTCTCAATCAAACTGTTATAAAGTAAGGTGCTAGTTTTTGTATAAAGTAAAGAACAATATTCTCGAGGACATTCTATTTATGCTTGTCTATCTATGTTTGATGAATCAAATGTTTTTAATCTTGATAAAACTGGCTTATTTTATCATCATTTGCCTGATAAAACTCATATCATTTAAGGATGAATAGTGCACTTTTAGAAAAGCAAGTAAGCAATGCTCGGCACTTCTGCTTGGCGTTAATATGAGTGGAAATGTGAAACTAAAACCACTTGTAATAGGTAAAAGCAAAAAGTCATGATGCTTTAAAAATATTAAATCCCTTCTAGATGAATATGAAGTAAATTAAAATCACAATGATTTGGGAACAACATATTCGTAAACTGGATTATCAGTTTTCACATCAGTAAAGAAATGTTGCCATTATTGTTAATAACTGCACCACTACAATCAACCCAAAAATTTAAAAGCAATCGAAATTGTTTTTTTTCCACCAAATGTAACTGCACTTCTTCATCCTTTAATTAAGGGATAATTCATGGCTTTAAGCAAAAAAAAATGCTTGTAAAGGATCTGATAAAAGCCTTAATAGGAATGAAAAGTTAAAAGTTTCGATTTGTAATGCAATCAAATACACAAACAAAAACTGGAGTTCTGTTTCAACAGAAACTGTTTGAAATTTTTTTCAACACGCTGGATTCATAGCAAATACAGAATCAGAAATCCACAATGAAGACATCATCAAGCTGGAACCATTCAAGACTTTACTGCAAATCAAAAAGAGTGCAATATCAATGGTGTTAATGCATTTGTCAACATTGATAATTTTTTTAAAAAAAAAGCAGTTCAAGCAAGGATAATAAGGTTGAGAATATGGATCAAAATCCCACCCAACAAGATAGAACAACTGAAACCCTAGACAATAATATCCATTCAAGACACAACATACGAAGAATTTAAAGCCTCAATATTTATAAAGAAAAATATTTCCAGTACAGAAAAGAAAATAAAGAAAATAAAATAAAGAAAAATATTTCCAGTAATCACCATTTTCATCAATCAATATTATTGGATTTTTCGATATTTTAATGTACCAAAGTAATTAAAAGAAAATAGAATGTGATAATTATAAAAAGTAGTTTCTTGCTTTTTTTATTTTCCACTCATTCATTCGCATATATTGATTTCTAAAACTCTTGTTTTTGTCACTGAATCACTCGGCAATTCATGAAAATATTTCAGTGCTTTTTTTTTTTCCCAAAAAATCTCTTGATCCTCCTACGTTGTCAAAAATGCCTGGTCCCAAGAGATGGCTTAACAAGGTTTTATTCTTTATTAAAAATCACAGGGAACAAAAATTCACACATTTTTTTAAAGGATAATTCAATATTTTCCTATATAAAATACAACTTCTTTTCTTCTGTAAAAGACAAATCTGGTAACGATATATAACAGACTGATGTTTTATTTTGACAATCAGAATGAAATAAACCATAAAAATAGAAAGACAATAATTCGTACAAAAAATTTGGATATTTTTAGACTTATATAAAAATAATTGGAAAATTTTAAAAACTAGGCTATAAATAGCTTTCTTATTTTGGAAGTTTGGAAAAAGTTAAGGAATAAAAAAATCTTTTCTACCTTGGTGAGTTTTTAATAAGATATAAATGCTTTAGCTTGGTTGTCATAAGTTGTGATGATATAGATTTTACAGAAATTAACATCTGTTTCAAACTTTCAGTTGATTGCATCTGTAAAATTGATGGAGCATTGTGAAACAAACTTGAAGACAAAACATCATTTCCAGCTGATTCAGCTTCCAAGAGGCGCTGTTCAAGAAACGTTTCCAGCTATTGATAAAAAATAAAAAATTAATAGAAAAAAAAGATACATATATTCATTAACTACCAAAAACTGAAGATGTTCCTTAATTGATTTGAAACATTATTATTTCATAACATTTCATTAGAGAAAGGCATAAGATTTCAGCTAGATAAAATTTTAACATATTCCCTACTTCAAAACTTTGGAGGATTTTATGGATATATATTATGTATTCCACAATATTGAATTAATTAAAATATTAATGATATCATTTCTGATATATAATAGAGATTTGAATCAATTTTTACATTTAAGTTTCATCACACTTTTTTACCCCAAAGAGATATAAAATAATCCAATTAATTATTAATTCAATAAATAATTTTATACTTAACAAAGAGCTATTAAATATTTATTTATTTTATATACTGACTTTGAATATTTTCCAAAAATAAGTATTCATATCGCTTAATATTCTTTCATTTTCTTTTTTTAATTATTTGCCCTTTCTTTTGTCACCTGCAGTCCTCAACCAACAGTTCAGACTCTTATCTTTCTGCATATCATACTTTGAACCACCTGTACAAGTCTAGCCGTTCCCCTATTCATCATTGCTCTTAAGATAATAATAGCTCCTCCATAATATTATTTATATTGCCAAAATGCATTCATTTTATGTTTGCATGCTTGATGAGAAAAAAAAAATATAGCATAGTGTTCCCCTTTATTTCTCTCTAGTTTCTCCCTTGAATATAAAACACAACTTAATGATTAGAGTCATTTAAAAATTTGTGGAAATTAAACAAAGCAATGCATATTATGGAAAAAATTTCAATGAAAATATAATTGTTTAGTCTTCTTTAAAATGGCATATAAACCATTTCCATGCAATAATTATTTAATTCAATAGTGAAAAACTAAACAAAATTGCTAAAGCTTGACTCAATTTTTTGCCATTTAATTAAATATCTTAAGAAATATTTAATTCTGAAAACCAAAAATAGTCCAGTTAATGTTAAAACAGATTTCAGAGTGGCATGTGCCAATTTCATTGAGAAGAAACATAGCATGCACTTTCTGCTTTACAAATAGTAACAATTTTATTGGTATTTTACCATATTTAAAATTTATGGTAAAACAATTATGAATTCCTCTTACATTTACTGCTTACTAAATACATGTTTAAGTTTTAACTCTTATATCTTGATGTCTTAAAAGTCTTATATTCTTAAAAAATCTTTTATTATCTTGCACTTGAAAAATGAGCTCAGATTAAGTCAGCTAAGTCAACAAATAGTATAGCAATCTGCAGGTTTTGACAATTGACAAGTCAATATTGAGTCATTATTGAGTTTATATAGAGTCTGTATATTTGAGATCTAGAAATCCATTAATATTAATTCCGAATGAAAAAAATAATCACATCAGCATTGAACTGAATTTCTTTCTTCCATCATAAATATCTATTTAATGTGTAACTACAATCAGTAACCATGTTTTTTTTAAAGCCTAATTTTAAGTTGTTGTTTTTTAACCAATGTTAATCCTTGGAGGATTTCCTTAAAGGATGGAAAGTTTTTGAAAATTATAACATCATATATAAATCAATATCAACCAATTAAAATAGAACAGGTCCTTGTGTGATTTTTTTTTAATTTGTAGAAAAATATTTCAACCATTAGAGATGAAATAGTTAAAAATATATGAATTAAAATTATAAAGTAAGATATTGGGAAAATAAATAATTTATTCACGTAAATTTTTAACTACAAATCAAATTTCCTTTTTCTTATGTTTTGTTTTAAATACTGTCTCTGGTGACTTTGCTGGATTAACAGCTGCTAAGAACTGAATTAAGTAATTTGCTCCTAATAGCTTTTTCAGTAAAGTATCTTTAAACTTCACATTTTGACAGATGTACTGCTTAGGAGTTTTATCATTGAGCTGTGCATCTCTCTAATTTTCTGTCATTTTTCCTAAAATTTGAAATTTAATTAGAAATGAAAGTGATTAAACTTCAAATAATACAAAAACTATCTGCCTGAATTCGAAGCATATTCATAAAAAATATTTGTAGAAAGTGAAACTGCATAGAATTAAAGTTTTGGATGTATTACAGAATGTTTTATAATGTATATAATATCACATTCAATAAAAATGTATCTGATTCAACAAAAGAATTCATTGTGTCTCAAAATAATAATAAAAGAAAAGATAAACAATTGATAATAATAAGTAATAAGAAAATAATTTTCATGTAATAAGAATAGGAATAATAATATATTTTTATACAAATATATATATGACACAAAAGAGCAACAGTGTTTAAAAAATGAACACATTTTTAAAATGTTTCATTATTGCTTGCTTGTGAAGTTAGCTCTTAAATTTATTCCTCAAAAAATTAAAAAATATTATTAAAAGCATATTTCAAATAAAAATCTTCAAAAAATGGAAAAATAAGCTATATCAACAGCCTTCATCATTAATAATGGAAAAATAATCCAGGGTGAAATATTTAAACTTCTGACAACAATGAAAGCTATCTGAATTAAATAATAATGAAAGCTATCTGAATTTCATTGAAATTATAAAATATATCACTAAAAAAAATATTTTTAAAAATTGATTAAAAATAGACAGAAAATTTACACCAACCAAATTATTATGATAATTTTTTTTTTTAATTTTGGTGTAATAATTTGTTTAAATTTTAGAAATTACTTTAGTGACCAAATATTTTCCATAATTATGAAGAGAAAATGTCAACATTTCTCTAAATTTTTTTAAAACGCCATACTAAGTTTTTACCCTCCTAAATTTCGTAGCAGTAGATTTAATGATTTATTCTGTAGAAAGCCAAAACACACATTCTTCTATATCAGCAGTAGAAATTTTATTGAGCTGATTGAGAGTTTATTGAGTTCATAAATATATCAACAGTACATTTAGAAATTATAATAAATATGTAAACTCATACAAACTTAAGAAAAAATTAAAAATAATTTTTAAAAAATTAAAACGGCATAACCTTACTAATAAGTTATAACTTTATTAATAAGTAATTATCAAAGACAAAATTGCAATATGAAACAAAATAAGCTATGAAATAAAAAATAATATAGTCAGATGGGGAAAACTTTTGTTAACAAAGAAAGTAAAAGACTGAATAAGACAATCTTAAAAGTTTAATAATTTAAATTCAAGTTCAAAGGCCTATTTCAATTTGAATTAACCCAAGAACTTGGGATATTCAGTAAAAATGTTAACTCTAGATTTTAGTTCTACTTTGCACTCAGCCAGTTGTTGAAAAATGAAGTAATAAGAAAGATGTATCAAAGAGAAAAGATCAAAAAAGGAAAAGTTTAGACAATATAATTTTAAAACTATAACTATATCCGAACCACAATAGATAACTATATCCTGACCACAGATAAAATTTGTAATTGCTTCAAGCAATTTTTTAGAATTTTTCTTTCAAGAAGAGTGGATTAATTTACATATAACATATTAGAATGGAAACAAAAAATAATATACACACCTCTAACAAGTCATTATAGAAAGAATTTCGAGTTGATTCATTTTCTAAAACAGACAATGCATCAATACCATGAGCCACTTTTCCACCTGTAATATTTCAAAAATGCATTATTACATGCAAATATGTGTTCTATTATGTCTACATAATATGTCAAAAATGCATTATTGACAGTAAATATGTTGTGTTAATATATAAAAACGCAAATTGAAATATTAAAGTTAGTCATGCCAATAATATAAATCATTTACCATCTTTATCTTTTAGAGTGAGTTAATAATATCCAGATGATTTGAAACAAAACAAATATTACATATGCAAAAGCATTTCAATTGATAAACTACGATAATGTTATAAATATTAAACAGATTCTAAAATCATTATGTTTTGCAGGATGTTATTAAAGGCAATATTATTGGTCAATTAATAAAGTACCTGATTTACAAATGTATGCTAAAATTTAGTGATAAAGCTAAGCATTATCATGAATAAAAAGTAAAATTACTTCAAACTGACAAAACAAATTTAAAAAAATTAAATAATCTTAATGGATATTTTTTCACTATAAAAAAATTATTATATTTATAAATAAAGTAGTTAAAATTTAAATAATTTTAGAACAAACAAAGAAAAAGGTTTAAACTATAACAATCTAATTTATGCTTTCAGCAATAAAATCAATAAATTTAATTTAGGTTTCATAAAATAAAATTTTACAAATTTAAACAAAGAAATTTTTATAATATTTTTTCAACTAAAAATAAAACTGTTATATTTAAAATAAAAATAATAATTTTTTAAAATATGTCTTTTGCCAGCACATATCCAACTATGAAATTCAGATCACAAACAACTGTTTTAAAACAAAATAACCAATAAATATTTAATTTTCATGGTTTCTTCAAATGATTTAGAAATACTACATATTTTTAAAAGATTAATACGATGACCCAATAAAAATTAAAAACCTAATCTCTTAGTGAAAATAACTTTCTGCCATATCTCACATTAAAGAATCAAATAAGAAAAACTTAAATACCTGATCCACTATCAAGAACTTGAAATTCAGAAGTGCCTGAAGTTTCAACAGAAATATCCCAATTGATTTCCGAATCGCCAAAATCAATCTGGTCCCCATTATCTGGTTTACATTCTTCCTAAAATAATAAACACAAGTAAGAAACGCACTATTTTGTTAGTAACAGTTTAAATCAATGATAAAAAGACATATCACATAGTAATCTTATAAAGAAATATAAAGAGAAAATTAATAGAATTTGCATCTATTAAACTTCATACTTAAGCAGTTAATTTCCAAAGTTAGTGATCTTTGTAATTCACTTCTTATTTAAATAAAATCTCTTTTTCTTCATTACAGAATCAAATAGCATCAGTAAACATCACACTGAATAACACCTGGTAAAATTGAAGATAATTCCAACTCAATATATATAATGAACTCGAAGGCGAATTTAGTGGTGAAAAACATTAGGAAACATTTTTTTTTTCAAAGGTTAAAGAAAAAATAAAAGTTATTTTTATAGCAAAATAAGCAAACAATGGAAAATAACCCTGACCCCCAATTTAGAAAATTTTTGATTTTATTCTCACTTTCACTACTTAATTTTAATCCTAAAAATAGATTTTTATAAATATACCAGTTTTTCAATTCAAAAATCTATAAAAGCCACTCATTAAGTACAGCTTACTTTAATTTTTAGTAAAAATTCAAACATTTATAAACTACCAACACAGATATTTTAGTTAATTCTATGAGTTTGCAAAAATAAAACTCAGTATAAGTAGAAAGCAGGTGTTAAGTTATGGAAACCATAGGCAAATAGTCCCAAGTGTTTAACAACATTATATGTTATGCTTGGTATGTTGCCCAATTTTCAAAAGAAAGACAAATATTTTATTAATGTAAGTTTGTTTCCTAATCAATTCCATTAATGTTTCTCTTAAGGATTATCATTATTTATCAATTATGCAAGATGCCAAAATGCATCTTGTTTCCAATGTTTTTACAAAAATTATCATTCCAATTCTAATATATAATATAAAACTGGTGAAATATTTTTATAATGACAGTAATTATAATTAATATTTATCATCACTTAAGTTATATTTGCAATTACTTTTAATGCTTAAATATAAAATTATAATACAAGTATTAGATGGATGATTTTTTTTTTTTTCGCATTATACAGGAGTTGCATATTAATTGAAATTGTTTGCAAGTTGTTAATTTTATTTAAATAATTTGTTAAGAAAATCGCATCCATATTTTTAATTATTTTTTTCTAAAGATTTAATTATAATTTAAGTATCAAGAGAAAAGTAAAGTATTCATTGAAACCATTCTTAAATTGTTAATTTAATTTGGAATAATTTTGAAAGAAAATAAACATTAAGAAAGAAAGAACATTAGCCAGGACCAAATTCAGGTCTCTTGAATGCTATTAAGTGAGCATTTCTGGCACTCAGCAACAGTGGCACATTATTATATAAGCTATACTGAAAATTTGAGGGGCATTTTCTTGAAATTGGCCAGCTATTGCATTTTAAAACTTTAATGAATGAATATTCAGAAGACATACTAGCATTATACTAAATTTCATCCTGAAGTCAATTTTTTAATCTCTTCCATTTTAATAGGAAGAGAAAAAAAAAGAAAAAAAATTAACATTATACAAAATGAGAAAAACTAGTTTTGACTTAGTATGGAACACATATGAGAAAACATTTTTTAATCATAATTACAATTTCTGAATCACATTACAAGCTAAAACTATAGTAAACTAAGCAAATTAAACTAAAACTAGTTAAGCAGTGTACAAGCAAACTAAATTATCATCTGAATAATATTTTGAATCTTAAAAAGATTTTTTTCAATATAAAATAAAAATTTTAAAAAATAAAACAAGGAAATATCTTAGAAAACTAAAAAACTATATTTTAAATATGATTATTTTTCAGCAATTTATAAAATAACTATTTAGTGTTGACTCACTCTATCAACATGGACAAAATCTCCATTTGGAGAACTAGAACTCCTGTCATCACCTGATTCTGAATTAGTAATCAAATCTCCAAAATCTATCTGATAAAGAAATGTACAGTTATTAAGATGATTGGTGATTTATAACAAATATTCAAAAATAAAATTCAAATAGAGAAAATAAAAAAAAGTTCATGTGATTGAACTTGTATCAATAATTAATTTTAATAGTTTATTATGGAATATGGAGGAAAAATATTGAGATAAAAAGCATTTTATTATTTGTAAAACAATTAAAATATAAAAATTACACAAATATGCAAAGAAAATGAACTAATTGAACTTCACAATTTCAGTTGAAAAGTATGTACATATACAAGTATTTGAGTTCCATGTACCTACTACAATTTGCATTAATCTTAAATGCTGAAGCATGCTCTTTCTTCATTAACTAATATATTTTTTGTAATTGACAATGAATTTTAAAAACTACTTTTGCATTAAGTATTTGAATCAAGATACAAAAGCAGATGCCTATTATAATATGCACTTTTACCTGGTCATCAGCAGCTCCTGAACTTCCACAATCGACATCTAGAGGGAGAACTGGTGTAGTAACTTCAACAACTTCGGGTGGTTCACCAGTTCTCCACTCAAAGGTGGTTGTATTACCCTTCTCAAGAATATGATGCAAAAGAAGAAGGCAATCTGAATCCATATCTCTATGAATAAAAAATTAAAACAATAGACTTTAGAAATTTATTAAAACTACATTCTGAATAAGCTTTATCACATAAATGTATATTATCTGCAGTAATTTTTTGTTTTTATTTTTATTTGTTTTTGTTTATTCATTTGTTTTATTTTCATTTTTATTTATTTATCAGTATTTGCAAAAAAAAAAAAAAAAAATTTGTGTCACACTAAAAGTTCACAATTTTTCTTTTAAAAAATAAGCATAAAAAATGGCTTGCTTTGGTGTTAAAAACTACAGCAAAATACCATTCTACAATGTTGCACCCCCCCCCCTTTCTTTAATTTAATTAATTGAAAACTGATTAAGGGTGACAAAAAAATTTAATCGCTTTATTTTTATGAGATTTAATTGTATGTACAAAAATATGCAATGTGCTCTTTAATGTAATTCTCATTCTGAAATTTAAAAAAATAAATAAATGAATGAATGAATATATGAATAATAATAAATAAATAAATAATAAATAAATGAATAATAACAATAGCTCTCAGTATATTTTTCACATATGCAGTCATGTGTTTGTCACCAAGATAGACTACAATTCCATTTCTAACTGTATAGCATGCTTCAGCTAGTATGTTTAATAATCATTAACATAAATAATTACAATTCAACAGCATCTGTAACTAGCTTTTCAATAATAATTATCAAAATGAATTTAAAATCAAAAGAATAACTTTTTCTAAAAAAAATTCATTTAAAATAAATAATTAAGAAAATTTTAAATAAATTAACAAAAGTGAGAATAATTGTAAATCCAATTTTAAAAAATTTCTTAAAAGTTTTTAAAGAATTTCAGCCCCAATTTTAAGCAATGAAGAATTTTCAGAATGTGCCATGTGGGTAAAGATAACAAATTTCTCTACCTCTGCTCTTTTATAACTAAGAAAAAGTATAATAAATGTGAATAACGTTTCATCTAGAAAAAAATTTACAGGCATGGAATGAAATTTGCTTTTACAAATCATAAATGATGGATTAAAATTAATGACAATTAGATCAAAACCTATAGTATAAGACCAAGAACGTTTACAAAAGTTAGACAAAATCATACACAATTACACATTTTTGATCGTAAAGATATAGCGTCATTGTTCAGTGAGAAATTTGTTTCTTTGTATGTTGAAATTAAAGGAAAGGAAAAATCTAAAAATATTAGAGGTCAATGAATATTAATGTACAATGTTCAAAATTTAGTGTTCTTACATAAAAAAATTGTTTATTGATATAAACAGAACCTTTAAAATGATTACAGTACAACAATAACGATGCAAAAAGAAAAAAAATAATTTCTAAAAAAAGCATTATGTTCAAATTTGTTTGAAAATATATTGAGAGAATAACTTGTTCCAATATAGAGCTTGAAACGTAAGTTCAATAAAATGGCAATCTTCTATATGTAGGTATAAGAAGAAAAAACTTTAATTTTATAATAACAGATGGTACTTAATTAAATAACAGAAAAAGAAATTGGGCATGCAATGTAAAGCATGAGTTCAATATGTAAGCGAAGATAAAAACTTGCATGTTTTCCATTGTTTGATTAAATGAAAATTCGATCTACAGGAACAATTTAGCACTTATTTTCAAAATGAAGCAATGCAAAAAAAAAGGAATTAATTTATTTCTTAAACTAAATATTCAAATAAAATACAAAATAAAAAATCCACGTAAAATACAGAAAATTCTTTAAAAAACCTTTTGATTTAGAAAACAAAGCTGAATTAATCAGCAATCGTAAAAATTTAACACTGTTACTTGAAGTAATTACAAAAAAAAAAAATCAATGATTTGTATGAAAAATAAATGATAATTATAATAAAGGATAATAAAAAATATATATACTTTTTTAGAGTAAAATTCAAGAAAGCCACATAATAATTTCGGACAGGTGCAAGCTCTTTGACCGAAATTGCAATAGCATTCAAGGCTCCAGGAAGTTCATCCAACAATGAAAGCAGCTCCTTTTTTATGTTTTTTCCCTGAAATCATAAAAAAAATATATTATTCGAGACACACAATTTTTTTTTATATGCTCACAACAAAGTAATAATACAAGAAAGCTACACAAAATTAATAAACAGAAAATGAACTAACACCATTTTACAAAGATATAACGGAAATTTTAACACTTCAGAACATCAGGTGTAAAGGAATTTTAAAATAATCAAGAATAATGAGTATATTTTTAAGAGCTCTATATCCCAACTCAATAAGTATTAATAATTTGTAGGAATAGTAGAACATTTTATTTAATTTTAAATATTAAATTTATTATTTAGATTAAAACACTGTTTATTCTCTGACAAATTCATGTGAAAAATGTTTTAGATATAGTTCATGACAATTCCAAGTATATGATAAGTTTTTTTTGTGTGGGGTGGGACTGAAATTTGAATTCATAATTTTTCATTCACAAATTAAAACTCTTTAATAGATCTACTGAGACAGTAAATGAAAGACACCCATAAATCAAATATTTATTAATTTTTCTGTTACTTTAACAAATGGTATTATGCTTCTATGTAAAATTTTTGTTTTCTCTTTGGAAAGAAAAAATAATTGATATTTCTTAATTCGAGTAAAATATTATAACAATTTAATTATGGATTTTATAAAGTTTATTTATGATTTGGAAATATATATATAAAATAGAAAAATCATTCAGCTTACAAAAAAAAATCTCTTATCCATTTGTAAAGTTTACTTGAGGAACCAACTAACAGTAAAGTATAGTTTTAAAAAAATCTCATGGGGGACAAATATAAAATGAAACAATTATAAATATGAGTGTCAAATGGAAGGTAAATTCTTCTAATGGAAATTACATCACAAAATTGAAGGAAATCATTACAAGCTCATATTTTCAATAAGGGAAAAAAAGCAGTTAATAGCTAAAAATTCTTAGCAAAAAAAAAAAATCAATTTATTACAAAATGACAAAATGAAAAAAGAGAGTAAAACACTTATAATGTAGTTATCCTTTCAGGGAAATATTAACCTTTCATTAAATAATTAATGAAAA
Source organism: Argiope bruennichi (assembly GCF_947563725.1). Classification (NCBI taxonomy): domain Eukaryota; kingdom Metazoa; phylum Arthropoda; class Arachnida; order Araneae; family Araneidae; genus Argiope; species Argiope bruennichi. The sequence goes on along the minus strand of NC_079152.1, from coordinate 63,211,626 downwards.
TTTTCTTCACAAAATATTTAGCAATTTTATGGATAATATAAAGTAAATATACCATGATATATTATTAGTATTAAATGTTAATTTGGAGATTTTAAAGTAAATTATATTTACTAGTTCATATGATGAGAAAGTATATCAAAAGTTCCAAATAAAGTTTGAATTTGATGAGTTCACTTTTAAATTTCAATTAATTAATCAGCATATAAACATTATACTTTGAACATAAAAACAAAAATTGTGATGAAATATTTAATAAACAATATATTATAATATAAATAATTATCATCTAGATTTTCAAAGAAGGTACGAGTCAGAGACACAGTTTGGGCTAAATTTCAAGTTAGAACAATGTTTTAACAAAAGTATTTAATTATAACTATTTGATAAGTAGAAAGGATTAAATAATAGAATTAATAATAATGGATAAATTAAAAATAAAATCTAATGATTTAATTCAAAATCTTTGAAATAAATGTATGCAATAGTTTTATAAGGCTATGCTATTTTCTATAAAATATCTTAAATAAAGGAAGGCCTTTCTATTTTCAAGTGTTTAGCAACTAGAATTTTAATTTACTTTTAATTAAAATGAAACACAGCTACAGTAAACCATACAAGCAAAGGTTCTATAACTGAATTTCTAAAATAATGCTGAAAATAATTCAATATATTATTTTTTTTTCCACAAATGTGCTAAATATTTCAATTTCTTCAGTTTTATAAGGTAAAAGAAACCTACCATATGTTAATATCCCATCTTTGATTCAAAATTTTACATACAAAACTATGCTTATTTTAATCTAAATCAAATATAAATTAATAATTAATTACCTCAATTCCAATTTGTTGACAAGAGGAAAGATAATTTTCACGCATAGCATGTTCATTCTTCACATAATCTCCTTCTTTCTTAACACTTTCCTGAAATAAAAGGAGAATAAGCATAACTAATATAGTAAAAGATGACAGTCTAATAGTAAGAAAAGGAAAAAATGTAACTATATAAGTTGACTATTTTTTACAAAATTCCATTTAAAACTAATGTCATATAATATAGAATAATTTTTTAAGTAATTACAATTCCATTGCAAATATGCCCTTAATCTAGTACTAGAATGGATCAAAATTTTACATCACATTTTAAAAACATATTGCTCAAGCAGTAAACTTACATCAGAATATTACTGCAGGAATTATTATATTTTATAGAATAATAATTAATATATCAACAAAAATAATAAAAATAAACTTACTTCTTGAATCTGTTTGCATTTAACTAGTTGTTTTTTCAAAGAAGGGAGTTCATAAATAATGTTGCGAACCAATAACTGAGCAGCTTCAGCTGAAATCAAAATATTTAATAAGTAATCAGGATCAGACATTGAAATAACACTACCATGAATCACCAAAAAAAATTGAATAATAAGATAATTTCAGAAAAAAGGTTTATTATAAAATCAGAAAGCAATAAGAAGCGATTGGTTTTAAAAAAGTTTAGAATGATAAAATATTATCAAAAATGATGACACTATTACTTTATAATGTATATATTTGTAAATATAATACAATTTTAATTTACTTTAAAAATTGAAATTTCATTTTGAAATAATTACTTCTTAACTTTAACACAAGCAAAATAAACTTAATTTCTAAGAAATAAAATTTAAATATTTCAAAAGGGCAGTATGCTTACCTAAGTATATGTTATCTTTTTCATATAATTTCACTATTTCTAACCAATCTTTCATTCTCTGTGATGAATATTGCCCAAATATATTTTTAGTAGAAGATTCTGTTTCTTTTAAAATTTCAACTATTCGTTGACAATGAAAGTAATTAATATCTGAAATATGGAATTTTTAAATTAATAAATATTTATATTATGAACAGAATTCAATTATAAAATTATTATACGAAGAACTGCACAATTGTAGCAAGAAACATTTTAGTTTTCTTTGCTATTTTTTCAGCTGATGACATAATAAATGAAAAAATGCATTAAAATAATATTAACAGAAATTAGAAAAAGCAACAGAAAAAGATACTTACTTAACAAATATAAGTACTTTTGAAACAGAAATATTTATAAAAATTGCAAATATATATAATGCAAAGTTGTTGCAATATAATAGGGTAAGTAACAAGATGTGATAATGTATTAATGTGATTGTGATATAAAAACAACATGATATACTTTTAATACATAAAATTTAACTTTTAAAAATAAATAATAACAATATATATAACATAGCAAATATGATTTTTAAATAATAGAAATGATAAAAAAAAACTACAAATTAAAGAATTTAAAGTGGTGTTTCAAATATTTGTAAGATTAACTTACTTAGTTGTGTATGTGATTATTTCATCATAAATAAAAAATACACTGAAGAGCCAGAAAAACTGGTACACTTATTTAATGTCGAGTAGAGCCCCCCATGTGTACGCAGAAGTGCCGCAATACAGCGTGGCATGGATTCAACTAATTTGTGAAGACATTCTTTAGACAGTCACACCATGACTCCTCCAGGGCAATCCACAAACCCATGGGAGTGCGAGGTAGTGAAGATCTCTTATGGACAGCACGTTGCAAAATATCCCAGATATGCTCGATAATATTCATGTCAGGGGAATTAAGTGGACAAGAGAGGGAACAAAATTTAGAAAAGGGCTCTTCAAGCCACTTGTAGCTACAGTAGACGTGTGGAGTGGCACATTATCTTGTTGGAATTGTCCATCGGAATGCACATAGGACATGAATGGATGCAGGTGGTCATGAAGGATATTAACGTACCGCTGACCTCTCTAGGTGCATCAACAGTCCCATTTCATACCAAATGCACACAGCCTATACCATCACAGAACCTCCACCAGCTTGAACAGTTCCTTGTAGGCATGAGGGATCCATGGGATTTTCCCCACACTTATACATGGCCATCCACCCAATGCAACTGGAAAGATGATTTGTCAGACTAAACAACATTTTTCAAATTATTAAGATTCCAATGACAATGTTGCTGAGCTGAGACTGGATGCAGAGCTTTGTGTCACTGTCAAAAATGGTACATGAGATGGTCTGAGGCTGCAAAAGTCCATATCAATAGGGGTACGTTGCACAGTACATACACTGATACTTGTTGATGGGGGCCTGCATTCAAATCTGCAGCAATTTGAGGTAGCGTTGAACATCTATCTCGTGTAATGATTATTTTCAGCCTTCGATGATTCCTTTCTGTTCTTTTCCTGGCTGCACCACTGCAGGAGATTTGAAGTTTTACAGGAAACTTGATATTCATGGTATACCTTTGAAATAGTCATGTACAAAAATTGAAGTTTCATCGCTACTTTGGAAATGCTGTTCCCATCTCTCGTGTGCTGATGATTACGCCTCGTTAAAAATCACCGAAATCTTAATAACCTGCCATCATAACAGCAAGAATCGATGTAATAGTTTCCTCAGACACTTGCTGTCTTCTATGCAAATTACCAACCGCATCACGCTACGCCGAATGATTGAACCTCTCCATTATTTGCATACGAGCTGCTATACCAGTTTTTCTGTCTCTTCAGTGTATATATATATATATTGCAATGGAGATTGTAACTTGTTAAAAAAAATTTCTTTGCTACAAAATTTTATTTAAAAAATTTTGTACAAATTAAATTGTAAATATTTTTGTACAAATTTTATTCAATTTGTTTTTAAAAGAAGTCAAACTGTTTTCTGTACCTTCTATAAGAATATTAACCAGATACTTATTCACAACCAAAAATTCTTTCTTGGAAAAAAATCTTTCATTGGATATAATCATCTGTGAGAAAATAGTGAGATATGACATGGTATCATAAAAATCTAAAACTTAAAATTTTTTCCTGAATTCAGCAAAATTTCAAATCTCGAAATTTTTGAAAGTTAGTGTTACATACAGTTTTTCTTCGAAATTAATTAAGAACATTTTGCAATGAATAAGTGAATGTAATACTTTGTGATAAATAATTTGTAAGAACACAAGAAAAATGAACTGCAATCTACAGATATTAATTAATCATATACTGTTAAAACCATTTAGAGAAAATTTATGAAATAGCAAAATCATACTTACAAGTCCCAGCTAATAAATTTGCAATTTCATCTACAGCAGGCATATCCTGAATAGCGTTATTTATATTTTGTCTTACAGTTATAATATTTTTTTGCCAATCACGAGGACAAATTCTACGGCTGACAAGCCAATCTGAAATGATATAAAAATTATTACAATTAATTGTCAAAAAAACATTTAAAATAGAATGTGCTTATTACAATTAAACAATTATAAAAATAATTTCCTATTAATTACAAAAATTAAAGGCATGACATTTTTTTTTTTGAATGATATGTAATACTTTATAATTCTGTGAGGGTTATTAGTAAATTTCTGTTAGTGAATGACAGATTATAAGAAGCACAAATGTTACAAAGAAATATTACTCTTCTATTAGTATGATAGCAACCACATTGCACAAGTTGGCTAAATGAAACAGTATTATTCCGAAACAGTAATTATGTTTAAAAGAAAATTTCTCACAATTTGTATAATAGAATCAAATTAATAACATACTTTTCTACAAGTTATATTTAATTTTTTGAATCAATAAATGTGAAGTGTAACTATTATTAATAAATAAAAATTCATAATAAAGACATTTCATTTTAAAAACAAAATAGATATGCATAATGACTATTCTAATTTCAAAAATATACAATAATAAAATCAGACAATAATTTACTGTTTTACTCACTTAATATGTTAAAGCTGCTTCAAGTGTTGCTTCAAGTTATATAGAAAATAGTAAAAACTAGTTATACATAACAGATTTTTCAATGTATGTGCTCAATATATTTTGAATATAATTGCAAATTTGTAATTTTCAGAAGATTTTCTTTTTTTCGTTTAAATTCCTTTCAAATTGTTGGAATTTTGAAAAACAGATTAATAAAAGACCTTGTATTCCTTATATTCTACATTTCAAATGTATCCTAGTTAACATTTATGGTATTTGTGAACCTTTCGAAATTATAAATACTTTATTCAGTGCATCTCAATAAACAGGAAAATACTTAATGATTTTTTTTTTTTTTTTTTAGTTTAGATACACAACATTCTGCAAAACAAAAAGAAAAGATGAAAAATGTTTTAAACTAAACTTTCCTGGTTTAGTTTAGTAACAATAACATTCTATTTTGAAACACTACAAAGACTGTTTGAGGATGGAAGTTATGGCTTTGAATTTTAGTCAAATGAGAAGTATAACATTTAACATCGGTATTAGACATAACATCAGATTAGCAGAAGGCTAATATGCACTAGATAAATCCATACAGCACATCTTTGGTGAATTGAGAGTTGAATCTGCAAATTTCTTGTTAGGTAGTTGAAATTTGACTATTATTTGAAATATGATGTTATAGGTTTGAATTTTATGTTAAAATACTAAAGAAAATAAAAAAAAATCTTATGAAAAGTTTGAAAAATAAGCATTATGAAATAAATACTATAGAATGAAAAAAAAATGAAAGATTGTGTCAGTGTTTTCAGTAACCTTCCTTTCCCCCCTTTTCTACTTAAACCAATTATAAAATTTTAAAAGTTGCAAAAAGTCACTGTATGTATATGTTTTCAAATGCAATCTTCTGCAAACAAGTTAAGGAATGAAAAGTAATAATAAATATTTAGAATGATGTAAAATATAAAACACAAATTCTTACAAGCATCTTTGTTTTAAGGTAGTTAGTTTGCTATGTAGGCAATAGAATTCTGTTTTAGAAAAATTGAATGACATTTAAAAATTCACATCATATGACTACATATAACTATGCACTTCGAAAAAGATCTCTAGAATTTATGAGAAATCAATAACATGATTGATGGAGAAAACATAACTGTTAAAGCAATAAAAAAAGAAATTAAACTCATAGAACAAGAAGATAGATGATTACATTAAATAATATACATTTACTTTTTTTGAAAGGTCTGAAAATGAAGTATTCTCTAATAAATAATCAAAAAAAAAGAAAAGAACATCATAAATAAAAAGTGATTAAAAAGTACGACAGCCCTATTATTATGAAACCAACCCAGTTAATCTTCTGCTAAGAATTTTTTGTGAATAAATGTGCTACAAATATCATTATTTGTCATTTTATTATATAAAAATTTTCAGAAGCTTATAATTCAAAATAACAGAGCAGAAAAACAGACCAAGCTAAATAATAAAAATTTATTTGTTCAGTAAGAGAAGAGGAAATTATTTTCTGACAATTGATATAAAAAAAAAAGAACATTATATAGAAACTAATTAAAAATACGACAACACTATATTATGAAGTCTGCTTAGTTAATCTTGTGGTACGAGAGGGGTTTTTTTTTTTTTGTTTTTTTGTTTTTTGGCTTACACATGCTAAATATCATTATTTTCCATTTTTTAAAACAATATTTTATATTACAATTAATTTTATTTAAAAATTTAGGTGAAATTTATTATTTTAAAACTTTTTATTAAATATAAATTTGCTGTGTTGGTATAATGCCAAAGAAGTAATAAAACTGCTACATGCTTTCTTTTATTTTATTTCTTAATATACTTCAGAACTTATTATTCACAATTATATAATGCAAAGTGCTCTATCACAATTAGAAAATGTAAGAACATGAAATAAATTAGATATAAGAGGACTTCATCATACTAAAGAACAAAGTTATCTTCTGTTATAGTCTTTTTAGCAAACTCTTTAAATTCCAATTACTATTGCAAAATTTCGGTACTTATAATCGTAATAAACTTGATCGTAATATATATACAGATATATCAAACTTAAAAGATATGCACAAAAAAGTAAATTTCATTGCTCAATTTTAAATAATCAGATCTCAATACTAGTTTTCTCCATAAACATAGCGTAGTTCTTTTTATAAATAATAAAATAAAGAAAAATAATAATAAATCGAAAAAAATTGTAATCAATGTTACACTTACCAAGTAGTTTGTTAAGATGAATATCTATTGGAATATCTTGTTCATTCTGAAATAATTCAATCTGACTTTAAATACAAGTATAAACAATACAAATGATAAACCATAAGCAAAGAGTGTTAAAATGTACTCAAATTTTAAACATCAACAGATGTAAAATAAATTTTAGAGAAATGTGTTATTTACCATATTGAAAAGTTTTATAAATATTTTTCTAAATTATAGGAATAAATGCGTCAATCAAATCTCGATAAAATGTAAAAAGAAATAAATTTAAACAAATAAAATTTATAAATAAAGTTGAATTACAACATGGCAAAATGTTATTCGAGAATTGATCTGACACGAAAATGTTTATTTTCAGTCGTACACGTGAACGTTTTGTTTTTGGTTCTGCTTTTCTGATAATGCCAACATCAAGTGATATACTTTTAATAAAAAAAAGGGGGGGAATCATGGGGATGCGAGGGTTTTAAATCTATACATTTTGAACTGCCCAGCAAAAATCAAAATTGCATTATCTGTAAAAATTCTTGTTTTAAATGCTTTTCAATAGATTTGTAGTAATTACTCTCTCATTTTCTAACTATGAGAAATTTAGTGCTAGAGTATACAGATGCATAATCCACAATTTTTTAAATAACAAATATTTTTGCTATTGTTATTTTTAAATATTTGCTCCAAATAACTGTTATTTCAATCACACTTTTAATTAAGAAATTATTAATTATTATTAATAAAAATGTCTTAATTGTAATTAATACTTAATTTAATTATTTAAGTAAAGTGTGGTTGATTTATTTTATCTATTTAAACTTAATTTTTAATCTTAATTCTATTCAAAACTATTTATTTATTTGAAAGGAATAATTTCTTAAAAAATCTGACATAAAAAAGTCATTTCTTTAAAGCTGTAACTTTAGCTCTATATTTTGTCCATAGATGGCGCCTAAAATGAAGGCCAGTTAGGCCTTCGGTCATTTCACAAGCAACTAAAGAAGAGCCGCGTTGGCCTGGTGGTAAGGTCTCGGCTCGTGAGCCGTAGAGTTTCAGCTTCGAGACTCGATTCCATCGAAGAACCGTCATGTAAGGAAATCTGTTGCACTTTAAATCCGTCAGGGCCAAACGTCCTCCCGTTGGTTTGGTGTGGTGCGGTGTGGAGAGGGGGGTGCCAGTCAGGTGTCGGCCTCGTCATCTGACCGCCGTTTGAAATTACGAGGTCCGTCCCAAAATAGCCCTAGTGTTGCTTTACAACGGGACATTAATATAACTAAACTAAACTAAACAGGAAACTGGACATTATTCTTATACCAAGTCACTGATATTGGAAAGTCAAGTCACCAATACTATTAAGAGCAATTTCACAGTTACAAACAATTTCCTGTGAATAACCCCAATTTCAGTGATATGCATTTCAAATGATTACAATGATACTGCAATTTGAAGAATAACCGGTCCGTTCACTTTTCAACCCATTCTCCTTTTCCTCCTCCCTTTCCTTCTTTTTCCTTTATGATTTCAATTAAAGGGATGGCAAATGGCTTGGCTGAAAATACACAAGCAAAGAATATTTTGTATTTCTGGCAATATCTTTTCTTTCCCAGGAGAGGAAAGATATTTCTTTCAGAGGTGTCTGTTGAAGAGCATGTCATCTAAGTTTCATACGCGTATTGTCAATACGGGGAGTTGTTCCTTTGCGGTTTTAGGTTGAAGGAAATCTATGATTTATTTTTTATTCCTTATTCCTCTTTTTATTCCTTTTCAATTAACAATATATTTGCCCATTATAGATTTTAAGATTTTGCATTTATATCGTATGTATATATATAAAATAGAAATCAACTAATTCCATTGATGACTTGTTGGTACATTAACAAGAGGATGATCGATCTTATATTAATTTTTAAGCATTATGAATAAAGTGATTTTTATTTTTTAATACCCAAAATAAAAAAGTAAATCAATGGTGATGGAACTTGAGATTCATTTCATTTGAACTTGAATTTGTAGTTTGAATTTTTGATATTTCTATTTCACTTCTGCTGTTTTTGATAAGGAAGCATTGTCTGGTGTTTATTCGGAGGTACATTAACCTGAGAATGATGAATTTTAAATTAATAAAACGAAAAGAAAATTCGTTTTTTAAAGATGTTTATTTTCCATGTAATACACAACAAAGAGATCATTACACTTTTTTTGTTCCAAATATTTTGAAAATATGTTTTAAAAAATGGCAACGTATAAATATACAAAATACATACTTTTATGGATGTGATTTCATTGATCTTTGCAAAACAAACCATTAATTTCTTCTATACATTAAATTCGGTCTCGGACAGGTCGTATGCTGCCTTGTGGTCCGAGTGTCGGCCTGCAAACTAGTTGAAGCAGGTTTGATCCGCGCCATCGGAATCCTTTTTATTTTCACTTTTCTTCATATTATTTAATTATTTTTTTAATTTTCAGTATAAAGAAAATTATTATTTTTCTTTTCAAGTAGTAAAATTTTGACCAGAATTTACAAAGATTTCAATATGTTATTTAAAAAAACTTCCAAAATAAAGAAATTGTGCAAATAAAATTCTCAGTTTGGTTAGAGATTCTGGGCATGCGCAGACTTATCCCTTCTCTTAAATACATGGCTTTCATGCATGGATATGCACCATTATAGAATAAAAATAAATAAATAAACATGTGCCTTTAAATTCGGTCTCCGCCAGGTCGTATGCTGCCTTGTGGTCCGAGTATCGGCGCGTAAACCAGTCGAAGCAGGTTCGATACGAGACATCGGAATCCTTTTTATTTTCACTTTTCTTCATATTATTTATTTAATTTTTTAATTTTCAGTATAGAGAAAATTATTATTTTTCTCTTCAAGTAGTAAAATTTTGACCAGAATTTACAAAGATTTCAATATATTATTTAAAAAAACTTCCAAAATAAAGAAATTGTGCAAATAAAGGTCTCAGTTTGGTTAGAGACTCTGGGCATGCGCAGACTTATCCCTTCTCTTATACACATGGCTTTCATGCATGTATATGCACCATTATAGAATAAAAATAAATAAATAAACATGTGGCTTTAAATTCGGTCTCCAACAGGCCGTATGCTGCCTTGTGGTCCGAGTGTCGGCCTGTAAACTAGTTGAAGCAGGTTCGATCCGCGCCTTCGGAATCCTTTTTATTTTCACTTTTCTTCATATTATTTATTTATTTTTTTAATTTTCAGTATAGAGAAAATTATTATTTTTCTTTTCAAGCAGTAAAATTTTGACTAGAATTTACAAAGATTTAAATATATTATTTAAAAAAACTTCCAAAATAAAGAAATTGTGCAAATAAAAGTCTCAGTTTGGTTAGAGATTCTGGGCATGCGCAGACTTATCCCTTCTCTTATACACATGGCTTTCATGCATGGATATGCACCATTATAGAATAAAAATAAATAAATAAACATGTGGCTTTAAATTCGATCTCCGACAGGTCGTATGCTGCCTTGTGGTCCGAGTGTCGGCCTGCAAACTAGTTGAAGCAGGTTCGATCCGCGCCATCGGAATCCTTTATATTTTCACTTTTCTTCATATTATTTATTTATTTTTTTAATTTTGAGTATGGAGAAAATTATTATTTTTCTTTTCAAGTAGTAAAATTTTGACCAGAATATACAAAGATTTCAATATATTATTTAAAAAAACTTCTAAAATAAAGAAATTGTGCGAATAAAATTCTCAGTTTGGTTACAGATTCTGGGCATGCGCAGACTTATCCCTTCTCTTATACACATGGCTTTCATGCATGGATATGCACCATTATAGAATAAAAATAAATAAATAAACATGTGGCTTTAAATTCGGTCTCCGACAGGTCGTATGCTGCCTTGTGGTCCGAGTGTCGGCCTGCAAACTAGTTGAAGCAGGTTCGATCCGCGCAATCGGATTCCTTTTTATTTTCACTTTTCTTCATATTATTTATTTATTTTTTTAATTTTGAGTATGGAGAAAATTATTATTTTTCTTTTCAAGTAGTAAAATTTTGACCAGAATATACAAAGATTTCAATATATTATTTAAAAAAACTTCTAAAATAAAGAAATTGTGCGAATAAAATTCTCAGTTTGGTTACAGATTCTGGGCATGCGCAGACTTATCCCTTCTCTTATACACATGGCTTTCATGCATGGATATGCACCATTATAGAATAAAAATAAATAAATAAACATGTGGCTTTAAATTCGGTCTCCGACAGGTCGTATGCTGCCTTGTGGTCCGAGTGTCGGCCTGCAAACTAGTTGAAGCAGGTTCGATCCGCGCAATCGGATTCCTTTTTATTTTCACTTTTCTTCATATTATTTATTTATTTTTTTAATTTTGAGTATGGAGAAAATTATTATTTTTCTTTTCAAGTAGTAAAATTTTGACCAGAATATACAAAGATTTCAATATATTATTTAAAAAAACTTCTAAAATAAAGAAATTGTGCGAATAAAATTCTCAGTTTGGTTACAGATTATGGGCATGCGCAGACTTATCCCTTCTCTTATACACATGGCTTTCATGCATGGATATGCACCATTATAGAATAAAAATAAATAAATAAACATGTGGCTTTAAATTGGGTCTCCGACAGGTCGTATGCTGCCTTGTGGTCCGAGTGTCGGCCTGCAAACTAGTTGAAGCAGGTTCGATCGGCGCCATCGGATTCCTTTTTATTTTCACTTTTCTTCATATTATTTATTTATTTTTTTAATTTTGAGTATGGAGAAAATTATTATTTTTCTTTTCAAGTAGTAAAATTTTGACCAGAATATACAAAGATTTCACTATATTATTTAAAAAAACTTCCAAAATAAAGAAATTGTGCAAATAAAAGTCTCAGTTTGGTTAGAGATTCTGGGCATGCGCAGACTTATCCCTTCTCTTATACACATATCTTTCATGCATGGATATGCACCATTATAGAATAAAAATAAATAAATAAACATGTGCCTTTAAATTCTTTCTTCGACAGGTCGTATGATGCCTTGTGGTCCGAGTGTCGGCCTGTAAACTAGTTGAAGCAGGTTCGATACGCGCCTTCGGAATCCTTTTTATTTTCACTTTTCTTCATATTATTTATTTATTTTTTTAATTTTCAGTATAGAGAAAATTATTATTTTTCTTTTCAAGTAGTAAAAGTTTGACCAGAATTTACAAAGATTTAAATATATTATTTAAAAAAACTTCCAAAATAAAGAAATTGTGCAAATAAAAGTCTCAGTTTGGTTAGAGATTCTGGGCATGCGCAGACTTATACCTTCTCTTATACACATGGCTTTCATGCATGGATATGCACACATTATAGAATAAAAATAAATAAATATACATGTGGCTTTAAATTCGGTCTACGGCAGGTCGTATGCTGTCTTGTGGTCCGAGTGTCGGCCTGCAAACTTGTTGAAGCAGGTTCGAACCGCGCCATCGGAATCCTTTTGATTTTCACTTTTCTTCATATTATTTAATTATTTTTTTAATTTTCAGTATAAAGAAAATTATTATTTTTCTTTTCAAGTAGTAAAATTTTGACCAGAATTTACAAAGATTTCAATATATTATTTAAAAAAACTTCTAAAATATAGAAATTGTGCGAATAAAATTCTCAGTTTGGTTACAGATTCTGGGCATGCGCAGACTTATCCCTTCTCTTATACACATGGCTTTCATGCATGGATATGCACCATTATAGAATAAAAATAAATAAATAAACATGTGGCTTTAAATTGGGTCTCCGACAGGTCGTATGCTGCCTTGTAGTCCGAGTGTCGGCCTGCAAACTAGTTGAAGCAGGTTCGATCCGCGCCATCGGATTCCTTTTTATTTTCACTTTTCTTCATATTATTTATTTATTTTTTTAATTTTGAGTATGGAGAAAATTATTATTTTTCTTTTCAAGTAGTAAAATTTTGACCAGAATATACAAAGATTTCAATATATTATTTAAAAAAACTTCCAAAATAAAGAAATTGTGCAAATAAAAGTCTCAGTTTGGTTCGAGATTCTGGGCATGCGCAGACTTATCCCTTCTCTTATACACATGGCTTTCATGCATGGATATGCACCATTATAGAATAAAAATAAATAAATAAACATGTGCCTTAAAATTCGGTCTCCGACAGGTTGTATGCTGCCTTGTGGTCCGAGTGTCGGCCTGTAAACTAGTTGAAGCAGGTTCGATCCGCGCCTTCGGAATCCTTTTTATTTTCACTTTTCTTCATATTATTTATTTATTTTTTTAATTTTCAGTATAGAGAAAATTATTGTTTTTCTTTTCAAGTGGTAAAAGTTTGACCAGAATTTACAAAGATTTAAATTTATTATTTAAAAAAACTTCCAAAATAAAGAAATTGTGCAAATAAAAGTCTCAGTTTGGTTAGAGATTCTGGGCATGCGCAGACTTATCCCTTCTCTTAAACACATGGCTTTCATGCATGGATATGCACCATTATAGAATAAAAATAAATAAATAAACATGTGCATTTAAATTCGGTCTCCGCCAGTACGTATGCTGCCTTGTGGTCCGAGTATCGGCCTGTAAACTAGTTGAAGCAAGTTCGATCCGCGCCATCGGAATCCTTTTTATTTTCACTTTTCTTCATATTATTTATTTATTTTTTTAATTTTCAGTATAGAGAAGATTATTATTTTTCTTTTCAAGCAGTAAAATTTTGACTAAAATTTACAAAGATTTAAATATATTATTTAAAAAAACTTCCAAAATAAAGAAATTGTGCAAATAAAAGTCTCAGTTTGGTTAGAGATTCTGGGCATGCGCAGACTTATCTCTTCTCTTATACACATGGCTTTCATGCATGGATATGCACCATTATAGAATAAAAATAAATAAATAAACATGTGGCTTTAAATTCGGTCTCCGACAGGTCGTATGCTGCCTTGTGGTCCGAGTGTCGGCCTGCAAACTAGTTGAAGCAGGTTCGATCCGCGCCATTGGAATCCTTTTTATTTTCACTTTTCTTCATATTATTATTTTTTTTTATTTTCAGTATAAAAAAAAAATTATTATTTTTCTTTTCAAGTAGTAAAATTTTGACCAGAATTTACAAATATTTAATATATTATTTAAAAAAACTTCCAAAATAAAGAAATTGTGCAAATAAAAGTCTCAGTTTGGTTAGAGATTCTGGGCATGCGCAGACTTATCCCTTCTCTTATACACATGGCTTTCATGCATGGATATGCACCATTATAGAATAAAAATAAATAAATAAACATGTGCCTTTAAATTCGGTCTCCGACAGGTCGTATGCTGCCTTGTGGTCCGAGTGTCGGCCTGTAAACTAGTTGAAGCTGGTTCGATCCGCGCCATCGGAATTCTTTTTATTTTCACTTTTCTTCATATTATTTATTTATTTTTTTTAATTTTCAGTATAGAGAAAATTATTATTTTTCTTTTCAAGTAGTAAAATTTTGACCAGAATTCACAAAGATTTAAATATATTATTTAAAAAAAACTTCCAAAATAAAGAAATTGTGCAAATAAAAGTCTCAGTTTGGTTAGAGATTCTGGGCATGCGCAGACTTATCCCTTCTCTTATACACATGGCTTTCATGCATGGATATGCACCATTATAGAATAAAAATAAATAAATAAACATGTGCCTTTAAATTCTTTCTCCGACAGGTCGTATGATGCCTTGTGGTCCGAGTGTCGGCCTGTAAGCCAGTTGAAGCAGGTTCGATCCGCGCCATGGGAATCCTTTTTATTTTCACTTTTCTTCATATTATTTATTTATTTTTTTAATTTTCAGTATAGAGAAAATTATTATTTTTCTTTTCAAGCAGTAAAATTTTGACTAGAATTTACAAAGATTTAAATATATTATTTAAAAAAACTTCCAAAATAAAGAAATTGTGCAAATAAAAGTCTCAGTTTGGTTAGAAATTCTGGGCATGCGCAGACTTATCACTTCTCTTATACACATGGCTTTCATGCATGGATATGCACCATTATAGAATAAAAATAAATAAATAAACATGTGGCTTTAAATTGGGTCTCCGACAGGTCGTATGCTGCCTTGTGGTCCGAGTGTCGGCCTGTAAGCCAGTTGAAGCAGGTTCGATCCGCGCCATGGGAATCCTTTTTATTTTCACTTTTCTTCATATTATTTATTTATTTTTTTAATTTTCAGTATAGAGAAAATTATTATTTTTCTTTTCAAGCAGTAAAATTTTGACTAGAATTTACAAAGATTTAAATATATTATTTAAAAAAACTTCCAAAATAAAGAAATTGTGCAAATAAAAGTCTCAGTTTGGTTAGAAATTCTGGGCATGCGCAGACTTATCACTTCTCTTATACACATGGCTTTCATGCATGGATATGCACCATTATAGAATAAAAATAAATAAATAAACATGTGCCTTTAAATTCTTTCTTCGACAGGTCGTATGATGCCTTGTGGTCCGAGTGTCGGCCTGTAAACTAGTTGAAGCAGGTTCGATCCGCGCCTTCGGAATCCTTTTTATTTTAACTTTTCTTCATATTATTTATTTATTTTTTTAATTTTCAGTATAGAGAAAATTATTGTTTTTCTTTTCAAGTGGTAAAATTTCGACCAGAATTTACAAAGATTTAAATTTATTATTTAAAAAAACTTCCAAAATAAAGAAATTGTGCAAATAAAAGTCTCAGTTTGGTTAGAGATTCTGGGCATGCGCAGACTTATCCCTTCTCTTATACACATGGCTTTCATGCATGGATATGCACCATTATAGAATAAAAATAAATAAATAAACATGTGCCTTTAAATTCTTTCACCGACAGGTCGTATGACGCCTTGTGGTCCGAGTGTCGGCCTGTAAACTAGTTGAAGCAGGTTCGATCCGCGCCATCGGAATCCTTTTTATTTTCACTTTTCTTCATATTATTTTTTTTTTTTTTTAATTTTCAGTATAGAGAAAATTATTATTTTTCTTTTCAAGTAGTAAAATTTTGACCAGAATTCACAAAGATTTAAATATATTATTTAAAAAAACTTCCAAAATAAAGAAATTGTGCAAATAAAAGTCTCAGTTTGGTTAGAGATTCTGGGCATGCGCAGACTTATCACTTCTCTTATACACATGGCTTTCATGCATGGATATGCACCATTATAGAATAAAAATAAATAAATAAACATGTGCCTTTAAATTCTTTCTTCGACAGGTCGTATGATGCCTTGTGGTCCGAGTGTCGGCCTGTAAACTAGTTGAAGCAGGTTCGATACGCGCCTTCGGAATCCTTTTTATTTTCACTTTTCTTCATATTATTTATTTATTTTTTTAATTTTCAGTATAGAGAAAATTATTATTTTTCTTTTCAAGTAGTAAAATTTTGACCAGAATTTACAAACATTTAAATATATTATTTAAAAAAACTTCCAAAATAAAGAAATTGTGCAAATAAAAGTCTCAGTTTGGTTAGAGATTCTGGGCATGCGCAGACTTATCCCTTCTCTTATACACATGGCTTTCATGCATGGATATGCACCATTATAGAATAAAAATAAATAAATAAACATGTGGCTTTAAATTCGGTCTCCGACAGGTCGTATGCTGTCTTGTGGTCCGAGTGTCGGCCTGCAAACTTGTTGAAGCAGGTTCGATCCGCGCCTTCGGAATCCTTTTTATTTTCACTTTTCTTCATATTATTTATTTATTTTTTTAATTTTCAGTATAGAGAAAATTATTATTTTTCTTTTCAAGCAGTAATAGATTGACTAGAATTTACAAAGATTTAAATATATTATTTAAAAAAACTTCCAAAATAAAGAAATTGTGCAAATAAAAGTCTCAGTTTGGTTAGAGATTCTGGGCATGCGCAGACTTATCCCTTCTCTTATACACATGGCTTTCATGCATGGATATGCACCATTATAGAATAAAAATAAATAAATAAACATGTGGCTTTAAATTGGGTCTCCGACAGGTCGTATGCTGCCTTGTGGTCCGAGTGTCGGCCTGCAAACTAGTTGAAGCAGGTTCGATCGGCGCCATCGGATTCCTTTTTATTTTCACTTTTCTTCATATTATTTATTTATTTTTTTAATTTTGAGTATGGAGAAAATTATTATTTTTCTTTTCAAGTAGTAAAATTTTGACCAGAATATACAAAGATTTCAATATATTATTTAAAAAAACTTCCAAAATAAAGAAATTGTGCAAATAAAAGTCTCAGTTTGGTTAGAGATTCTGGGCATGCGCAGACTTATCCCTTCTCTTATACACATATCTTTCATGCATGGATATGCACCATTATAGAATAAAAATAAATAAATAAACATGTGCCTTTAAATTCTTTCTTCGACAGGTCGTATGATGCCTTGTGGTCCGAGTGTCGGCCTGTAAACTAGTTGAAGCAGGTTCGATACGCGCCTTCGGAATCCTTTTTATTTTCACTTTTCTTCATATTATTTATTTATTTTTTTAATTTTCAGTATAGAGAAAATTATTGTTTTTCTTTTCAAGTGGTAAAATTTCGACCAGAATTTACAAAGATTTCAATATATTATTTAAAAAAACTTCCAAAATAAAGAAATTGTGCAAATAAAAGTCTCAGTTTGGTTCGAGATTCTGGGCATGCGCAGACTTATCCCTTCTCTTATACACATGGCTTTCATGCATGGATATGCACCATTATAGAATAAAAATAAATAAATAAACATGTGGCTTTAAATTGGGTCTCCGACAGGTCGTATGCTGCCTTGTAGTCCGAGTGTCGGCCTGCAAACTAGTTGAAGCAGGTTCGATCCGCGCCATCGGATTCCTTTTTATTTTCACTTTTCTTCATATTATTTATTTATTTTTTTAATTTTGAGTATGGAGAAAATTATTATTTTTCTTTTCAAGTAGTAAAATTTTGACCAGAATATACAAAGATTTCAATATATTATTTAAAAAAACTTCCAAAATAAAGAAATTGTGCAAATAAAAGTCTCAGTTTGGTTCGAGATTCTGGGCATGCGCAGACTTATCCCTTCTCTTATACACATGGCTTTCATGCATGGATATGCACCATTATAGAATAAAAATAAATAAATAAACATGTGCCTTAAAATTCGGTCTCCGACAGTACGTATGCTGCCTTGTGGTCCGAGTATCGGCCTGTAAACTAGTTGAAGCAAGTTCGATCCGCGCCATCGGAATCCTTTTTATTTTCACTTTTCTTCATATTATTTATTTATTTTTTTAATTTTCAGTATAGAGAAGATTATTATTTTTCTTTTCAAGCAGTAAAATTTTGACTAAAATTTACAAAGATTTAAATATATTATTTAAAAAAACTTCCAAAATAAAGAAATTGTGCAAATAAAAGTCTCAGTTTGGTTAGAGATTCTGGGCATGCGCAGACTTATCCCTTCTCTTATACACATGGCTTTCATGCATGGATATGCACCATTATAGAATAAAAATAAATAAATAAACATGTGGCTTTAAATTCGGTCTCCGACAGGTCGTATGCTGCCTTGTGGTCCGAGTGTCGGCCTGCAAACTAGTTGAAGCAGGTTCGATCCGCGCCATTGGAATCCTTTTTATTTTCCCTTTTCTTCATATTATTTTTTTTTTTTATTTTCAGTATAAAAAAAAAATTATTATTTTTCTTTTCAAGTAGTAAAATTTTGACCAGAATTTACAAAGATTTAATATATTATTTAAAAAAACTTCCAAAATAAAGAAATTGTGCAAATAAAAGTCTCAGTTTGGTTAGAGATTCTGGGCATGCGCAGACTTATCCCTTCTCTTATACACATGGCTTTCATGCATGGATATGCACCATTATAGAATAAAAATAAATAAATAAACATGTGCCTTTAAATTCGGTCTCCGACAGGTCGTATGCTGCCTTGTGGTCCGAGTGTCGGCCTGTAAACTAGTTGAAGCTGGTTCGATCCGCGCCATCGGAATTCTTTTTATTTTCACTTTTCTTCATATTATTTATTTATTTTTTTTAATTTTCAGTATAGAGAAAATTATTATTTTTCTTTTCAAGTAGTAAAATTTTGACCAGAATTCACAAAGATTTAAATATATTATTTAAAAAAAACTTCCAAAATAAAGAAATTGTGCAAATAAAAGTCTCAGTTTGGTTAGAGATTCTGGGCATGCGCAGACTTATCCCTTCTCTTATACACATGGCTTTCATGCATGGATATGCACCATTATAGAATAAAAATAAATAAATAAACATGTGCCTTTAAATTCTTTCTCCGACAGGTCGTATGATGCCTTGTGGTCCGAGTGTCGGCCTGTAAGCCAGTTGAAGCAGGTTCGATCCGCGCCATGGGAATCCTTTTTATTTTCACTTTTCTTCATATTATTTATTTATTTTTTTAATTTTCAGTATAGAGAAAATTATTATTTTTCTTTTCAAGCAGTAAAATTTTGACTAGAATTTACAAAGATTTAAATATATTATTTAAAAAAACTTCCAAAATAAAGAAATTGTGCAAATAAAAGTCTCAGTTTGGTTAGAAATTCTGGGCATGCGCAGACTTATCACTTCTCTTATACACATGGCTTTCATGCATGGATATGCACCATTATAGAATAAAAATAAATAAATAAACATGTGCCTTTAAATTCTTTCTTCGACAGGTCGTATGATGCCTTGTGGTCCGAGTGTCGGCCTGTAAACTAGTTGAAGCAGGTTCGATCCGCGCCTTCGGAATCCTTTTTATTTTAACTTTTCTTCATATTATTTATTTATTTTTTTAATTTTCAGTATAGAGAAAATTATTGTTTTTCTTTTCAAGTGGTAAAATTTCGACCAGAATTTACAAAGATTTAAATTTATTATTTAAAAAAACTTCCAAAATAAAGAAATTGTGCAAATAAACGTCTCAGTTTGGTTAGAGATTCTGGGCATGCGCAGACTTATCCCTTCTCTTATACACATGGCTTTCATGCATGGATATGCACCATTATAGAATAAAAATAAATAAATAAACATGTGCCTTTAAATTCTTTCACCGACAGGTCGTATGACGCCTTGTGGTCCGAGTGTCGGCCTGTAAACTAGTTGAAGCAGGTTCGATCCGCGCCATCGGAATCCTTTTTATTTTCACTTTTCTTCATATTATTATTTTTTTTTTTTTTTAATTTTCAGTATAGAGAAAATTATTATTTTTCTTTTCAAGTAGTAAAATTTTGACCAGAATTCACAAAGATTTAAATATATTATTTAAAAAAACTTCCAAAATAAAGAAATTGTGCAAATAAAAGTCTCAGTTTGGTTAGAGATTCTGGGCATGCGCAGACTTATCACTTCTTTTATACACATGGCTTTCATGCATGGATATGCACCATTATAGAATAAAAATAAATAAATAAACATGTGCCTTTAAATTCTTTCTTCGACAGGTCGTATGATGCCTTGTGGTCCGAGTGTCGGCCTGTAAACTAGTTGAAGCAGGTTCGATACGCGCCTTCGGAATCCTTTTTATTTTCACTTTTCTTCATATTATTTATTTATTTTTTTAATTTTCAGTATAGAGAAAATTATTATTTTTCTTTTCAAGCAGTAATAGTTTGACTAGAATTTACAAAGATTTAAATATATTATTTAAAAAAACTTCCAAAATAAAGAAATTGTGCAAATAAAAGTCTCAGTTTGGTTCGAGATTCTGGGCATGCGCAGACTTATCCCTTCTCTTATACACATGGCTTTCATGCATGGATATGCACCATTATAGAATAAAAATAAATAAATAAACATGTGCCTTTAAATTCTTTCTCCGACAGGTCGTATGCTGCCTTGTGGTCCGAGTGTCGGCCTGTAAACTAGTTGAAGCAGGTTCGATCCGCGCCATCGGAATCCTTTTTATTTTCACTTTTCTTCATATTATTTTTTTTTTTTAATTTTCAGTATAGAGAAAATTATTATTTTTCTTTTCAAGTAGTAAAATTTTGACCAGAATTCACAAAGATTTAAATATATTATTTAAAAAAACTTCCAAAATAAAGAAATTGTGCAAATAAAAGTCTCAGTTTGGTTAGAGATTCTGGGCATGCGCAGACTTATCCCTTCTCTTATACACATGGCTTTCATGCATGGATATGCACCATTATAGAATAAAAATAAATAAACATGTGCCTTTAAATTCTTTCTCCGACAGGTCGTATGACGCCTTGTGGTCCGAGTGCCGGCCTGTAAACTAGTTGAAGCAGGTTCGATCCGCGCCATCGGAATCCTTTTTATTTTCACTTTTCTTCATATTATTTATCTTTTTTTTTTTTTAATTTTCAGTATAGAGAAAATTATTATTTTTCTTTTCAAGTAGTAAAATTTTGACCAGAATTCACAAATATTTAAATATATTATTTAAAAAAAATTCCAAAATAAAGAAATTGTGCAAATAAAAGTCTCAGTTTGGTTAGAGATTCTGGGCATGCGCAGACTTATCCCTTCTCTTATACACATGGCTTTCATGCATGGATATGCACCATTATAGAATAAAAATAAATAAATAAACATGTGCCTTTAAATTCTTTCTTCGACAGGTCGTATGATGCCTTGTGGTCCGAGTGTCGGCCTGTAAACTAGTTGAAGCAGGTTCGATACGCGCCTTCGGAATCCTTTTTATTTTCACTTTTCTTCATATTATTTATTTATTTTTTTAATTTTCAGTATAGAGAAAATTATTATTTTTCTTTTCAAGTAGTAAAATTTTGACCAGAATTTACAAAGATTTAAATATATTATTTAAAAAAACTTCCAAAATAAAGAAATTGTGCAAATAAAAGTCTCAGTTTGGTTAGAGATTCTGGGCATGCGCTGACTTATCCCTTCTCTTATACACATGGCTTTCATGCATGGATATGCACCATTATAGAATAAAAATAAATAAATAAACATGTGGCTTTAAATTCGGTCTCCGACAGGTCGTATGCTGTCTTGTGGTCCGAGTGTCGGCCTGCAAACTTGTTGAAGCAGGTTCGATCCGCGCCTTCGGAATCCTTTTTATTTTCACTTTTCTTCATATTATTTATTTATTTTTTTTAATTTTCAGTATAGAGAAAATTATTATTTTTCTTTTCAAGTAGTAAAATTTTGACCAGAATTCACAAAGATTTAAATATATTATTTAAAAAAACTTCCAAAATAAAGAAATTGTGCAAATAAAAGTCTCAGTTTGGTTAGAGATTCTGGGCATGCGCAGACTTATCCCTTCTCTTATACACATGGCTTTCATGCATGGATATGCACCATTATAGAATAAAAATAAATAAACATGTGCCTTTAAATTCTTTCTCCGACAGGTCGTATGACGCCTTGTGGTCCGAGTGCCGGCCTGTAAACTAGTTGAAGCAGGTTCGATCCGCGCCATCGGAATCCTTTTTATTTTCACTTTTCTTCATATTATTTATCTTTTTTTTTTTTTAATTTTCAGTATAGAGAAAATTATTATTTTTCTTTTCAAGTAGTAAAATTTTGACCAGAATTCACAAATATTTAAATATATTATTTAAAAAAAATTCCAAAATAAAGAAATTGTGCAAATAAAAGTCTCAGTTTGGTTAGAGATTCTGGGCATGCGCAGACTTATCCCTTCTCTTATACAATTGGCTTTCATGCATGGATATGCACCATTATAGAATAAAAATAAATAAATAAACATGTGCCTTTAAATTCTTTCTCCGCCAGGTCGTATGATGCCTTGTGGTCCGAGTGTCGGCCTGTAAACTGGTTGAAGCAGGTTCGATCCGCGCCTTCGGAATCCTTTTTATTTTCACTTTTCTTCATATTATTTATTTATTTTTTTAATTTTCAGTATAGAGAAAATTATTGTTTTTCTTTTCAAGTGGTAAAATTTCGACCAGAATTTACAAAGATTTAAATTTATTATTTAAAAAAACTTCCAAAATTAGGAAATTGTGCAAATAAAAGTCTCAGTTTGGTTAGAGATTCTGGGCATGCGCAGACTTATCCCTTATCTTAAACACATGGCTTTCATGCATGGATATGCACCATTATAGAATAAAAATAAATAAATAAACATGTGCCTTTAAATTCGGTCTCCGCCAGTACGTATGCTGCCTTGTGGTCCGAGTATCGGCCTGTAAAATAGTTGAAGCAGGTTCGATCCGCGCCATCGGAATCCTTTTTATTTTCACTTTTCTTCATATTATTTATTTATTTTTTTTAATTTTCAGTATAGAGAAAATTATTATTTTTCTTTTCAAGTAGTAAAATTTTGACCAGAATTCACAAAGATTTAAATATATTATTTAAAAAAACTTCCAAAATAAAGAAATTGTGCAAATAAAAGTCTCAGTTTGGTTAGAGATTCTGGGCATGCGCAGACTTATCCCTTCTCTTATACACATGGCTTTCATGCATGGATATGCACCATTATAGAATAAAAATAAATAAATAAACATGTGCCTTTAAATTCTTTCACCGACAGGTCGTATGACGCCTTGTGGTCCGAGTGTCGGCCTGTAAACTAGTTGAAGCAGGTTCGATCCGCGCCATCGGAATCCTTTTTATTTTCACTTTTCTTCATATTATTTTTATTTTTTTTTTTTAATTTTCAGTATAGAGAAAATTATTATTTTTCTTTTCAAGTAGTAAAATTTTGACCAGAATTCACAAAGATTTAAATATATTATTTAAAAAAACTTCCAAAATAAAGAAATTGTGCAAATAAAAGTCTCAGTTTGGTTAGAGATTCTGGGCATGCGCAGACTTATCACTTCTCTTATACACATGGCTTTCATGCATGGATATGCACCATTATAGAATAAAAATAAATAAATAAACATGTGCCTTTAAATTCTTTCTTCGACAGGTCGTATGATGCCTTGTGGTCCGAGTGTCGGCCTGTAAACTAGTTGAAGCAGGTTCGATACGCGCCTTCGGAATCCTTTTTATTTTCACTTTTCTTCATATTATTTATTTATTTTTTTAATTTTCAGTATAGAGAAAATTATTATTTTTCTTTTCAAGTAGTAAAATTTTGACCAGAATTTACAAAGATTTAAATATATTATTTAAAAAAACTTCCAAAATAAAGAAATTGTGCAAATAAAAGTCTCAGTTTGGTTAGAGATTCTGGGCATGCGCTGACTTATCCCTTCTCTTATACACATGGCTTTCATGCATGGATATGCACCATTATAGAATAAAAATAAATAAATAAACATGTGGCTTTAAATTCGGTCTCCGACAGGTCGTATGCTGTCTTGTGGTCCGAGTGTCGGCCTGCAAACTTGTTGAAGCAGGTTCGATCCGCGCCTTCGGAATCCTTTTTATTTTCACTTTTCTTCATATTATTTATTTATTTTTTTTAATTTTCAGTATAGAGAAAATTATTATTTTTCTTTTCAAGTAGTAAAATTTTGACCAGAATTCACAAAGATTTAAATATATTATTTAAAAAAACTTCCAAAATAAAGAAATTGTGCAAATAAAAGTCTCAGTTTGGTTAGAGATTCTGGGCATGCGCAGACTTATCCCTTCTCTTATACACATGGCTTTCATGCATGGATATGCACCATTATAGAATAAAAATAAATAAACATGTGCCTTTAAATTCTTTCTCCGACAGGTCGTATGACGCCTTGTGGTCCGAGTGCCGGCCTGTAAACTAGTTGAAGCAGGTTCGATCCGCGCCATCGGAATCCTTTTTATTTTCACTTTTCTTCATATTATTTATCTTTTTTTTTTTTTAATTTTCAGTATAGAGAAAATTATTATTTTTCTTTTCAAGTAGTAAAATTTTGACCAGAATTCACAAATATTTAAATATATTATTTAAAAAAAATTCCAAAATAAAGAAATTGTGCAAATAAAAGTCTCAGTTTGGTTAGAGATTCTGGGCATGCGCAGACTTATCCCTTCTCTTATACAATTGGCTTTCATGCATGGATATGCACCATTATAGAATAAAAATAAATAAATAAACATGTGCCTTTAAATTCTTTCTCCGCCAGGTCGTATGATGCCTTGTGGTCCGAGTGTCGGCCTGTAAACTGGTTGAAGCAGGTTCGATCCGCGCCTTCGGAATCCTTTTTATTTTCACTTTTCTTCATATTATTTATTTATTTTTTTAATTTTCAGTATAGAGAAAATTATTGTTTTTCTTTTCAAGTGGTAAAATTTCGACCAGAATTTACAAAGATTTAAATTTATTATTTAAAAAAACTTCCAAAATTAGGAAATTGTGCAAATAAAAGTCTCAGTTTGGTTAGAGATTCTGGGCATGCGCAGACTTATCCCTTATCTTAAACACATGGCTTTCATGCATGGATATGCACCATTATAGAATAAAAATAAATAAATAAACATGTGCCTTTAAATTCGGTCTCCGCCAGTACGTATGCTGCCTTGTGGTCCGAGTATCGGCCTGTAAAATAGTTGAAGCAGGTTCGATCCGCGCCATCGGAATCCTTTTTATTTTCACTTTTCTTCATATTATTTATTTATTTTTTTTAATTTTCAGTATAGAGAAAATTATTATTTTTCTTTTCAAGTAGTAAAATTTTGACCAGAATTCACAAAGATTTAAATATATTATTTAAAAAAACTTCCAAAATAAAGAAATTGTGCAAATAAAAGTCTCAGTTTGGTTAGAGATTCTGGGCATGCGCAGACTTATCCCTTCTCTTATACACATGGCTTTCATGCATGGATATGCACCATTATAGAATAAAAATAAATAAATAAACATGTGCCTTTAAATTCTTTCACCGACAGGTCGTATGACGCCTTGTGGTCCGAGTGTCGGCCTGTAAACTAGTTGAAGCAGGTTCGATCCGCGCCATCGGAATCCTTTTTATTTTCACTTTTCTTCATATTATTTTTATTTTTTTTTTTTTAATTTTCAGTATAGAGAAAATTATTATTTTTCTTTTCAAGTAGTAAAATTTTGACCAGAATTCACAAAGATTTAAATATATTATTTAAAAAAACTTCCAAAATAAAGAAATTGTGCAAATAAAAGTCTCAGTTTGGTTAGAGATTCTGGGCATGCGCAGACTTATCACTTCTCTTATACACATGGCTTTCATGCATGGATATGCACCATTATAGAATAAAAATAAATAAATAAACATGTGCCTTTAAATTCTTTCTTCGACAGGTCGTATGATGCCTTGTGGTCCGAGTGTCGGCCTGTAAACTAGTTGAAGCAGGTTCGATACGCGCCTTCGGAATCCTTTTTATTTTCACTTTTCTTCATATTATTTATTTATTTTTTTAATTTTCAGTATAGAGAAAATTATTATTTTTCTTTTCAAGTAGTAAAATTTTGACCAGAATTTACAAAGATTTAAATATATTATTTAAAAAAACTTCCAAAATAAAGAAATTGTGCAAATAAAAGTCTCAGTTTGGTTAGAGATTCTGGGCATGCGCTGACTTATCCCTTCTCTTATACACATGGCTTTCATGCATGGATATGCACCATTATAGAATAAAAATAAATAAATAAACATGTGGCTTTAAATTCGGTCTCCGACAGGTCGTATGCTGTCTTGTGGTCCGAGTGTCGGCCTGCAAACTTGTTGAAGCAGGTTCGATCCGCGCCTTCGGAATCCTTTTTATTTTCACTTTTCTTCATATTATTTATTTATTTTTTTAATTTTCAGTATAGAGAAAATTATTATTTTTCTTTTCAAGCAGTAATAGTTTGACTAGAATTTACAAAGATTTAAATATATTATTTAAAAATACTTCCAAAATAAAGAAATTGTGCAAATAAAAGTCTCAGTTTGGTTAGAGATTCTGGGCATGCGCAGACTTATCCCTTCTCTTATACACATGGCTTTCATGCATGGATATGCACCATTATAGAATAAAAATAAATAAATAAACATGTGCCTTTAAATTCTTTCTCCGACAGGTCGTATGCTGCCTTGTGGTCCGAGTGTCGGCCTGTAAACTAGTTGAAGCAGGTTCGATCCGCGCCATCGGAATCCTTTTTATTTTCACTTTTCTTCATATTATTTTTTTTTTTTTAATTTTCAGTATAGAGAAAATTATTATTTTTCTTTTCAAGTAGTAAAATTTTGACCAGAATTCACAAAGATTTAAATGTATTATTTAAAAAAACTTCCAAAATAAAGAAATTGTGCAAATAAAAGTCTCAGTTTGGTTAGAGATTCTGGGCATGCGCAGACTTATCCCTTCTCTTATACACATGGCTTTCATGCATGTATATGCACCATTATAGAATAAAAATAAATAAATAAACATGTGGCTTTAAATTCGGTCTCCGACAGGTCGTATGCTGCCTTGTGGTCCGAGTGTCGGCCTGTAAACTAGTTGAAGCAGGTTCGATCCGCGCCATCGGAATCCTTTTTATTTTCACTTTTCTTCATATTATTTATTTATTTTTTTTAATTTTCAGTATAGAGAAAATTATTATTTTTCTTTTCAAGTAGTAAAATTTTGACCAGAATTCACAAAGATTTAAATATATTATTTAAAAAAACTTCCAAAATAAAGAAATTGTGCAAATAAAAGTCTCAGTTTGGTTAGAGATTCTGGGCATGCGCAGACTTATCCCTTCTCTTATACACATGGCTTTCATGCATGGATATGCACCATTATAGAATAAAAATAAATAAACATGTGCCTTTAAATTCTTTCTCCGACAGGTCGTATGACGCCTTGTGGTCCGAGTGCCGGCCTGTAAACTAGTTGAAGCAGGTTCGATCCGCGCCATCGGAATCCTTTTTATTTTCACTTTTCTTCATATTATTTATCTTTTTTTTTTTTTAATTTTCAGTATAGAGAAAATTATTATTTTTCTTTTCAAGTAGTAAAATTTTGACCAGAATTCACAAATATTTAAATATATTATTTAAAAAAAATTCCAAAATAAAGAAATTGTGCAAATAAAAGTCTCAGTTTGGTTAGAGATTCTGGGCATGCGCAGACTTATCCCTTCTCTTATACAATTGGCTTTCATGCATGGATATGCACCATTATAGAATAAAAATAAATAAATAAACATGTGCCTTTAAATTCTTTCTCCGCCAGGTCGTATGATGCCTTGTGGTCCGAGTGTCGGCCTGTAAACTGGTTGAAGCAGGTTCGATCCGCGCCATCGGAATCCTTTTTATTTTCACTTTTCTTCATATTATTTATTTATTATTTTTTAATTTTCAGTATAGAGAAAATTATTATTTTTCTTTTCAAGTAGTAAAATTTTGACCAGAATTCACAAAGATTTAAATATATTATTTAAAAAAACTTCCAAAATAAAGAAATTGTGCAAATAAAAGTCTCAGTTTGGTTAGAGATTCTGGGCATGCGCAGACTTATCCCTTCTCTTATACACATGGCTTTCATGCATGGATATGCACCATTATAGAATAAAAATAAATAAATAAACATGTGCCTTTAAATTCTTTCTCCGCCAGGTCGTATGATGCCTTGTGGTCCGAGTGTCGGCCTGTAAACTGGTTGAAGCAGGTTCGATCCGCGCCATCGGAATCCTTTTTATTTTCACTTTTCTTCATATTATTTATTTATTTTTTTTTAATTTTCAGTATAGAGAAAATTATTATTTTTCTTTTCAAGTAGTAAAATTTTGACCAGAATTCACAAAGATTTAAATATATTATTTAAAAAAACTTCCAAAATAAAGAAATTGTGCAAATAAAAGTCTCAGTTTGGTTAGAGATTCTGGGCATGCGCAGACTTATCCCTTCTCTTATACACATGGCTTTCATGCATGGATATGCACCATTATAGAATAAAAATAAATAAATAAACATGTGCCTTTAAATTCTTTCTCCGACAGGTCGTATGATGCCTTGTGGTCCGAGTGTCGGCCTGTAAACTAGTTGAAGCAGGTTCGATCTGCGCCATCGGAATCCTTTTTATTTTCACTTTTCTTCATATTATTTATTTATTTTTTTAATTTTCAGTATAGAGAAAATTATTATTTTTCTTTTCAAGCAGTAAAATTTTGACTAGAATTTACAAAGATTTAAATATATTATTTAAAAAAACTTCCAAAATAAAGAAATTGTGCAAATAAAAGTCTCAGTTTGGTTAGAGATTCTGGGCATGCGCAGACTTATCCCTTCTCTTATACACATGGCTTTCATGCATCGATATGCACCATTATAGAATAAAAATAAATAAATAAACATGTGCCTTTAAATTCTTTCTCCGACAGGTCGTGTGCTGCCTTGTGGTCCGAGTGTCGGCCTGTAAACTAGTTGAAGCAGGTTCGATCCGCGCCATCGGAATCCTTTTTATTTTCACTTTTCTTCATATTATTTATTTATTTTTTTAATTTTCAGTATAGAGAAAATTTTTATTTTTCTTTTCAAGCAGTAAAATTTTGACTAGAATTTACAAAGATTTAAATATATTATTTAAAAAAACTTCCAAAATAAAGAAATTGTGCAAATAAAAGTCTCAGTTCGGTTAGAGATTCTGGGCATGCGCAGACTTATCCCTTCTCTTATACACATGGCTTTCATGCATGGATAGGCACCATTATAGAATAAAAATAAATAAATATACATGTGGCTTTAAATTCGGTCTCCGACAGGTCGTATGCTGCCTTGTGGTCCGAGTGTCGGCCTGTAAACTAGTTGAAGCAGGTTCGATCCGCGCCATCGGAATCCTTTTTATTTTCACTTTTCATCATATTATTTATTTTTTTTTTTTAATTTTCAGTATAGAGAAAATTATTATTTTTCTTTTCAAGTAGTAAAATTTTGACCAGAATTCACAAAGATTTAAATATATTATTTAAAAAAACTTTCCAAAATAAAGAAATTGTGCAAATAAAAGTCTCAGTTTGGTTAGAGATTCTGGGCATGCGCAGACTTATCCCTTCTCTTATACACATGGCTTTCATGCATGGATATGCACCATTATAGAATAAAAATAAATAAATAAACATGTGGCTTTAAATTCTTTCTCCGACAGGTAGTATGCTGCCTTGTGGTCCGAGTGTCGGCCTGTAAACTAGTTGAAGCAGGTTCGATCCGCGCCATCGGAATCCTTTTTATTTTCACTTTTCTTCGTATTATTTATTTATTTTTTTTAATTTTCAGTATAGAGAAAATTATTATTTTTCTTTTCAAGTAGTAAAATTTTGACCAGAATTCACAAAGATTTAAATATATTATTTAAAAAAACTTCCAAAATAAAGAAATTGTGCAAATAAAAGTCTCAGTTTGGTTAGAGATTCTGGGCATGCGCAGACTTATCCCTTCTCTTATACACATGGCTTTCATGCATGGATATGCACCATTATAGAATAAAAATAAATAAATAAACATGTGCCTTTAAATTCTTTCTCCGACAGGTCGTATGACGCCTTGTGGTCCGAGTGTCGGCCTGTAAACTAGTTGAAGCAGGTTCGATCTGCGCCATCGGAATCCTTTTTATTTTCACTTTTCTTCATATTATTTATTTATTTTTTTAATTTTCAGTATAGAGAAAATTATTATGTTTCTTTTCAAGCAGTAAAATTTTGACTAGAATTTACAAAGATTTAAATATATTATTTAAAAAAACTTCCAAAATAAAGAAATTGTGCAAATAAAAGTCTCAGTTTGGTTAGAGATTCTGGGCATGCGCAGACTTATCCCTTCTCTTATACACATGGCTTTCATGCATGGATATGCACCATTATAGAATAAAAATAAATAAATATACATGTGGCTTTAAATTCGGTCTCCGACAGGTCGTATGCTGCCTTGTGGTCCGAGTGTCGGCCTGTAAACTAGTTGAAGCAGGTTCGGTCCGCGCCATCGGAATCCTTTTTATTTTCACTTTTCTTCGTATTATTTATTTATTTTTTTTAATTTTCAGTATAGAGAAAATTATTATTTTTCTTTTCAAGTAGTAAAATTTTGACCAGAATTCACAAAGATTTAAATATATTATTTAAAAAAACTTCCAAAATAAAGAAATTGTGCAAATAAAAGTCTCAGTTTGGTTAGAGATTCTGGGCATGCGCAGACTTATCCCTTCTCTTATACACATGGCTTTCATGCATGGATATGCACCATTATAGAATAAAAATAAATAAATAAACATGTGCCTTTAAATTCTTTCTCCGACAGGTCGTATGACGCCTTGTGGTCCGAGTGTCGGCCTGTAAACTAGTTGAAGCAGGTTCGATCTGCGCCATCGGAATCCTTTTTATTTTCACTTTTCTTCATATTATTTATTTATTTTTTTAATTTTCAGTATAGAGAAAATTATTATGTTTCTTTTCAAGCAGTAAAATTTTGACTAGAATTTACAAAGATTTAAATATATTATTTAAAAAAACTTCCAAAATAAAGAAATTGTGCAAATAAAAGTCTCAGTTTGGTTAGAGATTCTGGGCATGCGCAGACTTATCCCTTCTCTTATACACATGGCTTTCATGCATGGATATGCACCATTATAGAATAAAAATAAATAAATATACATGTGGCTTTAAATTCGGTCTCCGACAGGTCGTATGCTGCCTTGTGGTCCGAGTGTCGGCCTGTAAACTAGTTGAAGCAGGTTCGGTCCGCGCCATCGGAATCCTTTTTATTTTCACTTTTCATCATATTATTTATTTATTTTTTTTAATTTTCAGTATAGAGAAAATTATTATTTTTCTTTTCAAGTAGTAAAATTTTGACCAGAATTCACAAAGATTTAAATATATTATTTAAAAAAACTTCCAAAATAAAGAAATTGTGCAAATAAAAGTCTCAGTTTGGTTAGAGATTCTGGGCATGCGCAGACTTATCCCTTCTCTTATACACATGGCTTTCATACATGGATATGCACCATTATAGAATAAAAATAAATAAATAAACATGTGCCTTCAAATTCTTTCTCCGACAGGTGGTATGATGCCTTGTGGTCCGAGTGTCGGCCTGTAAACTAGTTGAAGCAGGTTCGATCCGCGCCATCGGAATCCTTTTTATTTTCACTTTTCTTCATATTATTTATTTATTTTTTTTTAATTTTCAGTATAGAGAAAATTATAATTTTTCTTTTCAAGCAGTAAAATTTTGACCAGAATTCACAAAGATTTAAATATATTATTTAAAAAAACTTCCAAAATAAAGAAATTGTGCAAATAAAAGTCTCAGTTTGGTTAGAGATTCTGGGCATGCGCAGACTTATCCCTTCTCTTATACACATGGCTTTCATTCATGGATATGCACCATTATAGAATAAAAATAAATAAATATACATGTGGCTTTAAATTCGGTCTCCGCCAGGTCGTATGATGCCTTGTGGTCCGAGTGTCGGCCTGTAAACTAGTTGAAGCAGGTTCGATCCGCGCCATCGGAATCCTTTTTATTTTCACTTTTCTTCATATTATTTATTTATTTTTTTTAATTTTCAGTATAGAGAAAATTATTATTTTTCTTTTCAAGCAGTAAAATTTTGACTAGAATTTACAAAGATTTAAATATATTATTTAAAAAAACTTCCAAAATAAAGAAATTGTGCAAATAAAAGTCTCAGTTTGGTTAGAGATTCTGGGCATGCGCAGACTTATCCCTTCTCTTATACACATGGCTTTCATGCATGGATATGCACCATAATAGAATAAAAATAAATAAATATACATGTGGCTTTAAATTCGGTCTCCGACAGGTCGTATGATGCCTTGTGGTCCGAGTGTCGGCCTGTAAACTAGTTGAAGCAGGTTCGATCCGCGCCATCGGAATCCTTTTTATTTTCACTTTTCTTCATATTATTTATTTATTTTTTTTAATTTTCAGTATAGAGAAAATTATTATTTTTCTTTTCAAGCAGTAAAATTTTGACTAGAATTTACAAAGATTTAAATATATTATTTAAAAAAACTTCCAAAATAAAGAAATTGTGCAAATAAAAGTCTCAGTTTGGTTAGAGATTCTGGGCATGCGCAGACTTATCCCTTCTCTTATACACATGGCTTTCATGCATGGATATGCCCCATTATAGAATAAAAATAAATAAATATACATGTGGCTTTAAATTCGGTCTCCGACAGGTCGTATGCTGCCTTGTGGTCCGAGTGTCGGCCTGTAAACTGGTTGAAGCAGGTTCGATCCGCGCCATCGGAATCCTTTTTATTTTCACTTTTCATCATATTATTTATTTATTTTTTTTATTTTTCAGTATAGAGAAAATTATTATTTTTCTTTTCAAGTAGTAAAATTTTGATCAGAATTCACAAAGATTTAAATATATTATTTAAAAAAACTTCCAAAATAAAGAAATTGTGCAAATAAAAGTCTCAGTTTGGTTAGAGATTCTGGGCATGCGCAGACTTATCCCTTCTCTTATACACATGGCTTTCATGCATTGATATGCACCATTATAGAATAAAAATAAATAAATAAACATGTGCCTTTAAATTCTTTCTCCGACAGGTCGTATGATTCCTTGTGGTCCGAGTGTTGGCTTGTAAACTAGTTGAAGCAGGTTCGATCCGCGCCATCGGAATCCTTTTTATTTTCACTTTTCTTCATATTATTTATTTATTTTTTTTAATTTTCAGTATAGAGAAAATTATTATTTTTCTTTTCAAGTAGTAAAATTTTGACCAGAATTCACAAAGATTTAAATATATTATTTAAAAAAAACTTCCAAAATAAAGAAATTGTGCAAATAAAAGTCACAGTTTGGTTAGAGATTCTGGGCATGCGCAGACTTATCCCTGCTCTTATACACATGGCTTTCATGCATGGATATGCACCATTATAGAATAAAAATAAATAAATAAACATGTGGCTTTAAATTCGGTCTCCGACAGGTCGTATGCTGCCTTGTGGTCCGAGTATCGGCCTGTAAACTAGTTGAAGCAGGTTCGATCCGCGCCATCGGAATCCTTTTTATTTTCACTTTTCTTCATATTATTTATTTATTTTTTTTAATTTTCAGTATAGAGAAAATTATTATTTTTCTTTTCAAGCAGTAAAATTTTGACTAGAATTTAGCAAAGATTTAAATATATTATTTAAAAAAACTTCCAAAATAAAGAAATTGTGCAAATAAAAGTCTCAGTTTGGTTAGAGATTCTGGGCATGCGCAGAATTATCACTTCTCTTATACACATGGCTTTCATGCATGGATATGCACCATTATAGAATAAAAATAAATAAATAAACATGTGCCTTTAAATTCTTTCTCCGACAGGTCGTATGATGCCTTGTGGTCCGAGTGTCGGCCTGTAAACTAGTTGAAGCAGGTTCGATCCGCGCCATCGGAATCCTTTTTATTTTCACTTTTCTTCATATTATTTATTTTTTTTTTTTTTAATTTTCAGTATAGAGAAAATTATTATTTTTCTTTTCAAGCAGTAAAATTTTGACCAGAATTCACAAAGATTTAAATATATTATTTAAAAAAACTTCCAAAATAAAGAAATTGTGCAAATAAAAGTCTCAGTTTGGTTAGAGATTCTGGGCATGCGCAGACTTATCCCTTCTCTTATACACATGGCTTTCATGCATGGATATGCCCCATTATAGAATAAAAATAAATAAATATACATGTGGCTTTAAATTCGGTCTCCGACAGGTCGTATGCTGCCTTGTGGTCCGAGTGTCGGCCTGTAAACTAGTTGAAGCAGGTTCGATCCGCGCCATCGGAATCCTTTTTATTTTCACTTTTCATCATATTTTTTTATTTTTTTTATTTTTCAGTATAGAGAAAATTATTATTTTTCTTTTCAAGTAGTAAAATTTTGATCAGAATTCACAAAGATTTAAATATATTATTTAAAAAAACTTCCAAAATAAAGAAATTGTGCAAATAAAAGTCTCAGTTTGGTTCGAGATTCTGGGCATGCGCAGACTTATCCCTTCTCTTATACACATGGCTTTCATGCATGGATATGCACCCTTATAGAATAAAAATAAATAAATAAACATGTGCCTTTAAATTCTTTCTCCGACAGGTCGTATGCTGCCTTGTGGTCCGAGTGTCGGCCTGTAAACTAGTTGAAGCAGGATCGATCCGCGCCATCGGAATCCTTTTTATTTTCACTTTTCTTCATATTATTTATTTATTTTTTTAATTTTCAGTATAGAGAAAATTATTATTTTTCTTTTCAAGCAGTAAAATTTTGACTAGAATTTACAAAGATTTAAATATATTATTTAAAAAAACTTCCAAAATAAAGAAATTGTGCAAATAAAAGTCTCAGATTGGTTAGAGATTCTGGGCATGCGCAGACTTATCCCTTCTCTTATACACATGGCTTTCATGCATGTATATGCACCATTATAGAATAAAAATAAATAAATAAACATGTGGCTTTAAATTCGGTCTCCGACAGGTCGTATGCTGCCTTGTGGTCCGAGTGTCGGCCTGTAAACTAGTTGAAGCAGGTTCGATCCGCGCCATCGGAATCCTTTTTATTTTCACTTTTCTTCATATTATTTATTTATTTTTTTAATTTTCAGTATAGAGAAAATTATTATTTTTCTTTTCAAGCAGTAAAATTTTGACTAGAATTTACAAAGATTTAAATATATTATTTAAAAAAACTTCCAAAATAAAGAAATTGTGCAAATAAAAGTCTCAGTTTGGTTAGAGATTCTGGGCATGCGCAGAATTATCACTTCTCTTATACACATGGCTTTCATGCATGGATATGCACCATTATAGAATAAAAATAAATAAATATACATGTGGCTTTAAATTCGGTCTCCGACAGGTCGTATGCTGCCTTGTGGTCCGAGTGTCGGCCTGTAAACTAGTTGAAGCAGGTTCGATCCGCGCCATCGGAATCCTTTTTATTTTCACTTTTCATCATATTATTTATTTATTTTTTTTAATTTTCAGTATAGAGAAAATTATTATTTTTCTTTTCAAGTAGTAAAATTTTGACCAGAATTCACAAAGATTTAAATATATTATTTAAAAAAACTTCCAAAATAAAGAAATTGTGCAAATAAAAGTCTCAGTTTGGTTAGAGATTCTGGGCATGCGCAGACTTATCCCTTCTCTTATACACATGGCTTTCATGCATGGAAATGCACCATTATAGAATAAAAATAAATAAATAAACATGTGCCTTTAAATTCTTTCTCCGACAGGTCGTATGATGCCTTGTGGTCCGAGTATCGGCCTGTAAACTAGTTGAAGCAGGTTCGATCCGCGCCATCGGAATCCTTTTTATTTTCACTTTTCATCATATTATTTATTTATTTTTTTTATTTTTCAGTATAGAGAAAATTATTATTTTTCTTTTCAAGTAGTAAAATTTTGATCAGAATTCACAAAGATTTAAATATATTATTTAAAAAAACTTCCAAAATAAAAAAATTGTGCAAATAAAAGTCTCAGTTATGTTAGAGATTCTGGGCATGCGCAGACTTATCCCTTCTCTTATACACATGGCTTTCATGCATGGATATGCCCCATTATAGAATAAAAATAAATAAATATACATGTGGCTTTAAATTCGGTCTCCGACAGGTCGTATGCTGCCTTGTGGTCCGAGTGTCGGCCTGTAAACTAGTTGAAGCAGGTTCGATCCGCGCCTTCGGAATCCCTTTTATTTTCACTTTTCATCATATTATTTATTTATTTTTTTTATTTTTCAGTATAGAGAAAATTATTATTTTTCTTTTCAAGTAGTAAAATTTTGACCAGAATTCACAAAGATTTAAATATATTATTTAAAAAAACTTCCAAAATAAAGAAATTGTGCAAATAAAAGTCTCAGTTTGGTTAGAGATTCTGGGCATGCGCAGACTTATCCCTGCTCTTATACACATGGCTTTCATGCATGGATATGCACCATTATAGAATAAAAATAAATAAATAAACATGTGGCTTTAAATTCGGTCTCCGACAGGTCGTATGCTGCCTTGTGGTCCGAGTATCGGCCTGTAAACTAGTTAAAGCAGGTTCGATGCGCGCCATCGGAATCCTTTTTATTTTCACTTTTCTTCATATTATTTATTTATTTTTTTTAATTTTCAGTGTAGAGAAAATTATTATTTTTCTTTTCAAGCAGTAAAATTTTGACCAGAATTCACAAAGATTTAAATATATTATTTAAAAAAACTTCCAAAATAAAGAAATTGTGCAAATAAAAGTCTCAGTTTGGTTAGAGATTCTGGGCATGCGCAGACTTATCCCTTCTCTTATACACATGGCTTTCATG
The DNA here is from genome assembly GCF_947563725.1 of Argiope bruennichi. NCBI lineage: Eukaryota > Metazoa > Arthropoda > Arachnida > Araneae > Araneidae > Argiope > Argiope bruennichi. Next base: position 63,174,498 of record NC_079152.1, on the reverse strand, counting down.
CATGGATATGCACCATTATAGAATAAAAATAAATAAATAAACATGTGCCTTTAAATTCTTTCTCCGACAGGTCGTATGATGCCTTGTGGTCCGAGTGTCGGCCTGTAAACTAGTTGAAGCAGGTTCGATACGCGCCTTCGGAATCCTTTTTATTTTCACTTTTCTTCATATTATTTATTTATTTTTTTTAATTTTTAGTATAGAGAAAATTATTATTTTTCTTTTCAAGTAGTAAAATTTTGACCAGAATTTACAAAGATTTAAATATATTATTTAAAAAAACTTCCAAAATAAAGAAATTGTGCAAATAAAAGTCTCAGTTTGGTTAGAGATTCTGGGCATGCGCAGACTTATCCCTTCTCTTATACACATGGCGTTCATGCATGTATATGCACCATTATAGAATAAAAATAAATAAATAAACATGTGGCTTTAAATTCGGTCTCCGACAGGTCGTATGCTGCCTTGTGGTCCGAGTGTCGGCCTGTAAACTGGTTGAAGCAGGTTCGATCCGCGCCATCGGAATCCTTTTTATTGTCACTTTTCTTCATATTATTTATTTTTTTTTTAATTTTCAGTATAGAGAAAATTATTATTTTTCTTTTCAAGTAGTAAAATTTTGACCAGAATTCACAAAGATTTAAATATATTATTTAAAAAAACTTCCAAAATAAAGAAATTGTGCAAATAAAAGTCTCAGTTTGGTTAGAGATTCTGGGCATGCGCAGACTTATCCCTTCTCTTATACACATGGCTTTCATGCATGGATATGCACCATTATAGAATAAAAATAAATAAATAAACATGTGCCTTTAAATTCTTTCTCCGACAGGTCGTATGATGCCTTGTGGTCCGAGTATCGGCCTGTAAACTAGTTGAAGCAGGTTCGATCCGCGCCATCGGAATCCTTTTTATTTTCACTTTTCATCATATTATTTATTTATTTTTTTTATTTTTCAGTATAGAGAAAATTATTATTTTTCTTTTCAAGTAGTAAAATTTTGATCAGAATTCACAAAGATTTAAATATATTATTTAAAAAAACTTCCAAAATAAAAAAATTGTGCAAATAAAAGTCTCAGTTTGGTTAGAGATTCTGGGCATGCGCAGACTTATCCCTTCTCTTATACACATGGCTTTCATGCATGGATATGCCCCATTATAGAATAAAAATAAATAAATATACATGTGGCTTTAAATTCGGCTTCCGACAGGTCGTATGCTGCCTTGTGGTCCGAGTGTCGGCCTGTAAACTAGTTGAAGCAGGTTCGATCCGCGCCTTCGGAATCCCTTTTATTTTCACTTTTCATCATATTATTTATTTATTTTTTTTATTTTTCAGTATAGAGAAAATTATTATTTTTCTTTTCAAGCAGTAAAATTTTGACCAGAATTCACAAAGATTTAAATATATTATTTAAAAAAACTTCCAAAATAAAGAAATTGTGCAAATAAAAGTCTCAGTTTGGTTAGAGATTCTGGGCATGCGCAGACTTATCCCTTCTCTTATACACATGGCTTTCATGCATGGATATGCACCATTATAGAATAAAAATAAATAAATAAACATGTGCCTTTAAATTCTTTCTCCGACAGGTCGTATGATGCCTTGTGGTCCGAGTGTCGGCCTGTAAACTAGTTGAAGCAGGTTCGATACGCGCCTTCGGAATCCTTTTTATTTTCACTTTTCTTCATATTATTTATTTATTTTTTTTAATTTTGAGTATAGAGAAAATTATTATTTTTCTTTTCAAGTAGTAAAATTTTGACCAGAATTTACAAAGATTTAAATATATTATTTAAAAAAACTTCCAAAATAAAGAAATTGTGCAAATAAAAGTCTCAGTTTGGTTAGAGATTCTGGGCATGCGCAGACTTATCCCTTCTCTTATACACATGGCTTTCATGCATGTATATGCACCATTATAGAATAAAAATAAATAAATAAACATGTGGCTTTAAATTCGGTCTCCGACAGGTCGTATGCTGCCTTGTGGTCCGAGTGTCGGCCTGTAAACTGGTTGAAGCAGGTTCGATCCGCGCCATCGGAATCCTTTTTATTGTCACTTTTCTTCATATTATTTATTTTTTTTTTAATTTTCAGTATAGAGAAAATTATTATTTTTCTTTTCAAGTAGTAAAATTTTGACCAGAATTCACAAAGATTTAAATATATTATTTAAAAAAACTTCCAAAATAAAGAAATTGTGCAAATAAAAGTCTCAGTTTGGTTAGAGATTCTGGGCATGCGCAGACTTATCCCTTCTCTTATACACATGGCTTTCATGCATGGATATGCACCATTATAGAATAAAAATAAATAAATAAACATGTGCCTTTAAATTCTTTCTCCGACAGGTCGTATGCTGCCTTGTGGTCCGAGTGTCGGCCTGTAAACTAGTTGAAGCAGGTTCGATCCGCGCCATCGGAATCCTTTTTATTTTCACTTTTCTTCATATTATTTATTTATTTTTTTAATTTTCAGTATAGAGAAAATTATTATTTTTCTTTTCAAGCAGTAAAATTTTGACTAGAATTTACAAAGATTTAAATATATTATTTAAAAAAAACTTCCAAAATAAAGAAATTGTGCAAATAAAAGTCTCAGTTTGGTTAGAGATTCTGGGCATGCGCAGATTTATCCCTTCTCTTATACACATGGCTTTCATGCATGGATATGCACCATTATAGAATAAAAATAAATAAATATACATGTGGCTTTAAATTCTTTCTCCGACAGGTCGTATGCTGCCTTGTGGTCCGAGTGCCGGCCTGTAAACTAGTTGAAGAAGGTTCGATCCGCGCCATCGGAATCCTTTTTATTTTCACTTTTCCTCATATTATTTATTTATTTATTTTTTTTAATTTTCAGGATAGAGAAAATTATTATTTTACTTTTCAAGTAGTAAAATTTTGACCAGAATTCACAAAGATTTAAATATTTTATTTAAAAAAACTTCCAAAATAAAGAAATTGTGCAAATAAAAGTCTCAGTTTGGTTAGAGATTCTGGGCATGCGCAGACTTATCCCTTCTCTTATACACATTACTTTCATGCATGGATATGCACCATTATAGAATAAAAATAAATAAATATACATGTGGCTTTAAATTCGGTCTCCGACAGGTCGTATGCTGCCTTGTGGTCCGAGTGTCGGCCTGTAAACTAGTTGAAGCAGGTTCGATCCGCGCCATCGGAATCCTTTTTATTTTCACTTTTCATCATATTATTTATTTATTTTTTTTAATTTTCAGTATAGAGAAAATTATTATTTTTCTTTTCAAGTAGTAAAATTTTGACCAGAATTCACAAAGATTTAAATATATTATTTAAAAAAACTTCCAAAATAAAGAAATTGTGCAAATAAAAGTCTCAGTTTGGTTAGAGATTCTGGGCATGCGCAGACTTATCCCTTCTCTTATACACATGGCTTTCATGCATGTATATGCACCATTATAGAATAAAAATAAATAAATAAACATGTGCCTTTAAATTCGGTCTCCGACAGGTCGTATGCTGCCTTGTGGTCCGAGTGTCGGCCTGTAAACTAGTTGAAGCAGGTTCGATCCGCACCATCGGAATCCTTTTTATTTTCACTTTTCTTCATATTATTTTTTTTTTTTTTTAATTTTCAGTATAGAGAAAATTATTATTTTTCTTTTCAAGTAGTAAAAGTTTGACCAGAATTCACAAAGAGTTAAATATATTATTTAAAAAAACTTCCAAAATAAAGAAATTGTGCAAATAAAAGTCTCAGTTTGGTTAGAGATTCTGGGCATGCGCAGACTTATCCCTTCTCTTATACACATGGCTTTCATGCATGGATATGCACCATTATAGAATAAAAATAAATAAATAAACATGTGCCTTTAAATTCTTTCTCCGACAGGTCGTATGCTGCCTTGTGGTCCGAGTGCCGGCCTGTAAACTAGTTGAAGCAGGTTCGATACGCGCCTTCGGAATCCTTTTTATTTTCACTTTTCTTCATATTATTTATTTATTTTTTTAATTTTTAGTATAGAGAAAATTATTATTTTTCTTTTCAAGTAGTAAAATTTTGACCAGAATTTACAAAGATTTAAATATATTATTTAAAAAAACTTCCAAAATAAAGAAATTGTGCAAATAAAAGTCTCAGTTTGGTTAGAGATTCTGGGCATGCGCAGACTTATCCCTTCTCTTATACACATGGCTTTCATGCATGTATATGCACCATTATAGAATAAAAATAAATAAATAAACATGTGGCTTTAAATTCGGTCTCCGACAGGTCGTATGCTGCCTTGTGGTCCGAGTGTCGGCCTGTAAACTATTTGAAGCAGGTTCGATCCGCGCCATCGGAATCCTTTTTATTGTCACTTTTCTTCATATTATTTATTTTTTTTTTTTAATTTTCAGTATAGAGAAAATTATTATTTTTCTTTTCAAGTAGTAAAATTTTGACCAAAATTCACAAAGATTTAAATATATTATTTAAAAAAACTTCCAAAATAAAGAAATTGTGCAAATAAAAGTCTCAGTTTGGTTAGAGATTCTGGGCATGCGCAGACTTATCCCTTCTCTTATACACATGGCTTTCATGCATGGATATGCACCATTATAGAATAAAAATAAATAAATATATATGTGCCTTTAAATTCTTTCTCCGACAGGTCGTATGCTGCCTTGTGGTCCGAGTGTCGGCCTGTAAACTAGTTGAAGCAGGTTCGATCCGCGCCATCGGAATCCTTTTTATTTTCACTTTTCTTCATATTATTTATTTATTTTTTTAATTTTCAGTATAGAGAAAATTATTATTTTTCTTTTCAAGCAGTAAAATTTTGACTAGAATTTACAAAGATTTAAATATATTATTTAAAAAAACTTCCAAAATAAAGAAATTGTGCAAATAAAAGTCTCAGTTTGGTTAGAGATTCTGGGCATGCGCAGATTTATCCCTTCTCTTATACACATGGCTTTCATGCATGGATATGCACCATTATAGAATAAAAATAAATAAATATACATGTGGCTTTAAATTCTTTCACCGACAGGTCGTATGCTGCCTTGTGGTCCGAGTGCCGGCCTGTAAACTAGTTGAAGAAGGTTCGATAAGCGCCATCGGAATCCTTTTTATTTTCACTTTTCCTCATATTATTTATTTATTTATTTTTTTTAATTTTCAGGATAGAGAAAATTATTATTTTTCTTTTCAAGTAGTAAAATTTTGACCAGAATTCACAAAGATTTAAATATTTTATTTAAAAAAACTTCCAAAATAAAGAAATTGTGCAAATAAAAGTCTCAGTTTGGTTAGAGATTCTGGGCATGCGCAGACTTATCCCTTCTCTTATACACATGGCTTTCATGCATGGATATGCACCATTATAGAATAAAAATAAATAAATATACATGTGGCTTTAAATTCGGTCTCCGACAGGTCGTATGCTGCCTTGTGGTCCGCGTGTCGGCCTGTAAACTAGTTGAAGCAGGTTCGATCCGCGCCATCGGAATCCTTTTTATTTTCACTTTTCATCATATTATTTATTTATTTTTTTTAATTTTCAGTATAGAGAAAATTATTATTTTTCTTTTCAAGTAGTAAAATTTTGACCAGAATTCACAAAGATTTAAATATATTATTTAAAAAAACTTCCAAAATAAAGAAATTGTGCAAATAAAAGTCTCAGTTTGGTTAGAGATTCTGGGCATGCGCAGACTTATCCCTTCTCTTATACACATGGCTTTCATGCATGTATATGCACCATTATAGAATAAAAATAAATAAATAAACATGTGCCTTTAAATTCGGTCTCCGACAGGTCGTATGCTGCCTTGTGGTCCGAGTGTCGGCCTGTAAACTAGTTGAAGCAGGTTCGATCCGCACCATCGGAATCCTTTTTATTTTCACTTTTCTTCATATTATTTTTTTTTTTTTTTAATTTTCAGTATAGAGAAAATTATTATTTTTCTTTTCAAGTAGTAAAAGTTTGACCAGAATTCACAAAGAGTTAAATATATTATTTAAAAAAACTTCCAAAATAAAGAAATTGTGCAAATAAAAGTCTCAGTTTGGTTAGAGATTCTGGGCATGCGCAGACTTATCCCTTCTCTTATACACATGGCTTTCATGCATGGATATGCACCATTATAGAATAAAAATAAATAAATAAACATGTGCCTTTAAATTCTTTCTCCGACAGGTCGTATGCTGCCTTGTGGTCCGAGTGCCGGCCTGTAAACTAGTTGAAGCAGGTTCGATACGCGCCTTCGGAATCCTTTTTATTTTCACTTTTCTTCATATTATTTATTTATTTTTTTAATTTTTAGTATAGAGAAAATTATTATTTTTCTTTTCAAGTAGTAAAATTTTGACCAGAATTTACAAAGATTTAAATATATTATTTAAAAAAACTTCCAAAATAAAGAAATTGTGCAAATAAAAGTCTCAGTTTGGTTAGAGATTCTGGGCATGCGCAGACTTATCCCTTCTCTTATACACATGGCTTTCATGCATGTATATGCACCATTATAGAATAAAAATAAATAAATAAACATGTGGCTTTAAATTCGGTCTCCGACAGGTCGTATGCTGCCTTGTGGTCCGAGTGTCGGCCTGTAAACTATTTGAAGCAGGTTCGATCCGCGCCATCGGAATCCTTTTTATTGTCACTTTTCTTCATATTATTTATTTTTTTTTTTTAATTTTCAGTATAGAGAAAATTATTATTTTTCTTTTCAAGTAGTAAAATTTTGACCAAAATTCACAAAGATTTAAATATATTATTTAAAAAAACTTCCAAAATAAAGAAATTGTGCAAATAAAAGTCTCAGTTTGGTTAGAGATTCTGGGCATGCGCAGACTTATCCCTTCTCTTATACACATGGCTTTCATGCATGGATATGCCCCATTATAGAATAAAAATAAATAAATATACATGTGGCTTTAAATTCGGTCTCCGACAGGTCGTATGCTGCCTTGTGGTCCGAGTGTCGGCCTGTAAACTAGTTGAAGCAGGTTCGATCCGCGCCATCGGAATCCTTTTTATTTTCACTTTTCATCATATTTTTTTATTTTTTTTATTTTTCAGTATAGAGAAAATTATTATTTTTCTTTTCAAGTAGTAAAATTTTGATCAGAATTCACAAAGATTTAAATATATTATTTAAAAAAACTTCCAAAATAAAGAAATTGTGCAAATAAAAGTCTCAGTTTGGTTCGAGATTCTGGGCATGCGCAGACTTATCCCTTCTCTTATACACATGGCTTTCATGCATGGATATGCACCCTTATAGAATAAAAATAAATAAATAAACATGTGCCTTTAAATTCTTTCTCCGACAGGTCGTATGCTGCCTTGTGGTCCGAGTGTCGGCCTGTAAACTAGTTGAAGCAGGATCGATCCGCGCCATCGGAATCCTTTTTATTTTCACTTTTCTTCATATTATTTATTTATTTTTTTAATTTTCAGTATAGAGAAAATTATTATTTTTCTTTTCAAGCAGTAAAATTTTGACTAGAATTTACAAAGATTTAAATATATTATTTAAAAAAACTTCCAAAATAAAGAAATTGTGCAAATAAAAGTCTCAGATTGGTTAGAGATTCTGGGCATGCGCAGACTTATCCCTTCTCTTATACACATGGCTTTCATGCATGTATATGCACCATTATAGAATAAAAATAAATAAATAAACATGTGGCTTTAAATTCGGTCTCCGACAGGTCGTATGCTGCCTTGTGGTCCGAGTGTCGGCCTGTAAACTAGTTGAAGCAGGTTCGATCCGCGCCATCGGAATCCTTTTTATTTTCACTTTTCTTCATATTATTTATTTATTTTTTTAATTTTCAGTATAGAGAAAATTATTATTTTTCTTTTCAAGCAGTAAAATTTTGACTAGAATTTACAAAGATTTAAATATATTATTTAAAAAAACTTCCAAAATAAAGAAATTGTGCAAATAAAAGTCTCAGTTTGGTTAGAGATTCTGGGCATGCGCAGAATTATCACTTCTCTTATACACATGGCTTTCATGCATGGATATGCACCATTATAGAATAAAAATAAATAAATATACATGTGGCTTTAAATTCGGTCTCCGACAGGTCGTATGCTGCCTTGTGGTCCGAGTGTCGGCCTGTAAACTAGTTGAAGCAGGTTCGATCCGCGCCATCGGAATCCTTTTTATTTTCACTTTTCATCATATTATTTATTTATTTTTTTTAATTTTCAGTATAGAGAAAATTATTATTTTTCTTTTCAAGTAGTAAAATTTTGACCAGAATTCACAAAGATTTAAATATATTATTTAAAAAAACTTCCAAAATAAAGAAATTGTGCAAATAAAAGTCTCAGTTTGGTTAGAGATTCTGGGCATGCGCAGACTTATCCCTTCTCTTATACACATGGCTTTCATGCATGGAAATGCACCATTATAGAATAAAAATAAATAAATAAACATGTGCCTTTAAATTCTTTCTCCGACAGGTCGTATGATGCCTTGTGGTCCGAGTATCGGCCTGTAAACTAGTTGAAGCAGGTTCGATCCGCGCCATCGGAATCCTTTTTATTTTCACTTTTCATCATATTATTTATTTATTTTTTTTATTTTTCAGTATAGAGAAAATTATTATTTTTCTTTTCAAGTAGTAAAATTTTGATCAGAATTCACAAAGATTTAAATATATTATTTAAAAAAACTTCCAAAATAAAAAAATTGTGCAAATAAAAGTCTCAGTTATGTTAGAGATTCTGGGCATGCGCAGACTTATCCCTTCTCTTATACACATGGCTTTCATGCATGGATATGCCCCATTATAGAATAAAAATAAATAAATATACATGTGGCTTTAAATTCGGTCTCCGACAGGTCGTATGCTGCCTTGTGGTCCGAGTGTCGGCCTGTAAACTAGTTGAAGCAGGTTCGATCCGCGCCTTCGGAATCCCTTTTATTTTCACTTTTCATCATATTATTTATTTATTTTTTTTATTTTTCAGTATAGAGAAAATTATTATTTTTCTTTTCAAGTAGTAAAATTTTGACCAGAATTCACAAAGATTTAAATATATTATTTAAAAAAACTTCCAAAATAAAGAAATTGTGCAAATAAAAGTCTCAGTTTGGTTAGAGATTCTGGGCATGCGCAGACTTATCCCTGCTCTTATACACATGGCTTTCATGCATGGATATGCACCATTATAGAATAAAAATAAATAAATAAACATGTGGCTTTAAATTCGGTCTCCGACAGGTCGTATGCTGCCTTGTGGTCCGAGTATCGGCCTGTAAACTAGTTAAAGCAGGTTCGATGCGCGCCATCGGAATCCTTTTTATTTTCACTTTTCTTCATATTATTTATTTATTTTTTTTAATTTTCAGTGTAGAGAAAATTATTATTTTTCTTTTCAAGCAGTAAAATTTTGACCAGAATTCACAAAGATTTAAATATATTATTTAAAAAAACTTCCAAAATAAAGAAATTGTGCAAATAAAAGTCTCAGTTTGGTTAGAGATTCTGGGCATGCGCAGACTTATCCCTTCTCTTATACACATGGCTTTCATGCATGGATATGCACCATTATAGAATAAAAATAAATAAATAAACATGTGCCTTTAAATTCTTTCTCCGACAGGTCGTATGATGCCTTGTGGTCCGAGTGTCGGCCTGTAAACTAGTTGAAGCAGGTTCGATACGCGCCTTCGGAATCCTTTTTATTTTCACTTTTCTTCATATTATTTATTTATTTTTTTTAATTTTTAGTATAGAGAAAATTATTATTTTTCTTTTCAAGTAGTAAAATTTTGACCAGAATTTACAAAGATTTAAATATATTATTTAAAAAAACTTCCAAAATAAAGAAATTGTGCAAATAAAAGTCTCAGTTTGGTTAGAGATTCTGGGCATGCGCAGACTTATCCCTTCTCTTATACACATGGCGTTCATGCATGTATATGCACCATTATAGAATAAAAATAAATAAATAAACATGTGGCTTTAAATTCGGTCTCCGACAGGTCGTATGCTGCCTTGTGGTCCGAGTGTCGGCCTGTAAACTGGTTGAAGCAGGTTCGATCCGCGCCATCGGAATCCTTTTTATTGTCACTTTTCTTCATATTATTTATTTTTTTTTTAATTTTCAGTATAGAGAAAATTATTATTTTTCTTTTCAAGTAGTAAAATTTTGACCAGAATTCACAAAGATTTAAATATATTATTTAAAAAAACTTCCAAAATAAAGAAATTGTGCAAATAAAAGTCTCAGTTTGGTTAGAGATTCTGGGCATGCGCAGACTTATCCCTTCTCTTATACACATGGCTTTCATGCATGGATATGCACCATTATAGAATAAAAATAAATAAATAAACATGTGCCTTTAAATTCTTTCTCCGACAGGTCGTATGATGCCTTGTGGTCCGAGTATCGGCCTGTAAACTAGTTGAAGCAGGTTCGATCCGCGCCATCGGAATCCTTTTTATTTTCACTTTTCATCATATTATTTATTTATTTTTTTTATTTTTCAGTATAGAGAAAATTATTATTTTTCTTTTCAAGTAGTAAAATTTTGATCAGAATTCACAAAGATTTAAATATATTATTTAAAAAAACTTCCAAAATAAAAAAATTGTGCAAATAAAAGTCTCAGTTTGGTTAGAGATTCTGGGCATGCGCAGACTTATCCCTTCTCTTATACACATGGCTTTCATGCATGGATATGCCCCATTATAGAATAAAAATAAATAAATATACATGTGGCTTTAAATTCGGTTTCCGACAGGTCGTATGCTGCCTTGTGGTCCGAGTGTCGGCCTGTAAACTAGTTGAAGCAGGTTCGATCCGCGCCTTCGGAATCCCTTTTATTTTCACTTTTCATCATATTATTTATTTATTTTTTTTATTTTTCAGTATAGAGAAAATTATTATTTTTCTTTTCAAGCAGTAAAATTTTGACCAGAATTCACAAAGATTTAAATATATTATTTAAAAAAACTTCCAAAATAAAGAAATTGTGCAAATAAAAGTCTCAGTTTGGTTAGAGATTCTGGGCATGCGCAGACTTATCCCTTCTCTTATACACATGGCTTTCATGCATGGATATGCACCATTATAGAATAAAAATAAATAAATAAACATGTGCCTTTAAATTCTTTCTCCGACAGGTCGTATGATGCCTTGTGGTCCGAGTGTCGGCCTGTAAACTAGTTGAAGCAGGTTCGATACGCGCCTTCGGAATCCTTTTTATTTTCACTTTTCTTCATATTATTTATTTATTTTTTTTAATTTTGAGTATAGAGAAAATTATTATTTTTCTTTTCAAGTAGTAAAATTTTGACCAGAATTTACAAAGATTTAAATATATTATTTAAAAAAACTTCCAAAATAAAGAAATTGTGCAAATAAAAGTCTCAGTTTGGTTAGAGATTCTGGGCATGCGCAGACTTATCCCTTCTCTTATACACATGGCTTTCATGCATGTATATGCACCATTATAGAATAAAAATAAATAAATAAACATGTGGCTTTAAATTCGGTCTCCGACAGGTCGTATGCTGCCTTGTGGTCCGAGTGTCGGCCTGTAAACTGGTTGAAGCAGGTTCGATCCGCGCCATCGGAATCCTTTTTATTGTCACTTTTCTTCATATTATTTATTTTTTTTTTAATTTTCAGTATAGAGAAAATTATTATTTTTCTTTTCAAGTAGTAAAATTTTGACCAGAATTCACAAAGATTTAAATATATTATTTAAAAAAACTTCCAAAATAAAGAAATTGTGCAAATAAAAGTCTCAGTTTGGTTAGAGATTCTGGGCATGCGCAGACTTATCCCTTCTCTTATACACATGGCTTTCATGCATGGATATGCACCATTATAGAATAAAAATAAATAAATAAACATGTGCCTTTAAATTCTTTCTCCGACAGGTCGTATGCTGCCTTGTGGTCCGAGTGTCGGCCTGTAAACTAGTTGAAGCAGGTTCGATCCGCGCCATCGGAATCCTTTTTATTTTCACTTTTCTTCATATTATTTATTTATTTTTTTAATTTTCAGTATAGAGAAAATTATTATTTTTCTTTTCAAGCAGTAAAATTTTGACTAGAATTTACAAAGATTTAAATATATTATTTAAAAAAAACTTCCAAAATAAAGAAATTGTGCAAATAAAAGTCTCAGTTTGGTTAGAGATTCTGGGCATGCGCAGATTTATCCCTTCTCTTATACACATGGCTTTCATGCATGGATATGCACCATTATAGAATAAAAATAAATAAATATACATGTGGCTTTAAATTCTTTCTCCGACAGGTCGTATGCTGCCTTGTGGTCCGAGTGCCGGCCTGTAAACTAGTTGAAGAAGGTTCGATCCGCGCCATCGGAATCCTTTTTATTTTCACTTTTCCTCATATTATTTATTTATTTATTTTTTTTAATTTTCAGGATAGAGAAAATTATTATTTTACTTTTCAAGTAGTAAAATTTTGACCAGAATTCACAAAGATTTAAATATTTTATTTAAAAAAACTTCCAAAATAAAGAAATTGTGCAAATAAAAGTCTCAGTTTGGTTAGAGATTCTGGGCATGCGCAGACTTATCCCTTCTCTTATACACATTACTTTCATGCATGGATATGCACCATTATAGAATAAAAATAAATAAATATACATGTGGCTTTAAATTCGGTCTCCGACAGGTCGTATGCTGCCTTGTGGTCCGAGTGTCGGCCTGTAAACTAGTTGAAGCAGGTTCGATCCGCGCCATCGGAATCCTTTTTATTTTCACTTTTCATCATATTATTTATTTATTTTTTTTAATTTTCAGTATAGAGAAAATTATTATTTTTCTTTTCAAGTAGTAAAATTTTGACCAGAATTCACAAAGATTTAAATATATTATTTAAAAAAACTTCCAAAATAAAGAAATTGTGCAAATAAAAGTCTCAGTTTGGTTAGAGATTCTGGGCATGCGCAGACTTATCCCTTCTCTTATACACATGGCTTTCATGCATGTATATGCACCATTATAGAATAAAAATAAATAAATAAACATGTGCCTTTAAATTCGGTCTCCGACAGGTCGTATGCTGCCTTGTGGTCCGAGTGTCGGCCTGTAAACTAGTTGAAGCAGGTTCGATCCGCACCATCGGAATCCTTTTTATTTTCACTTTTCTTCATATTATTTTTTTTTTTTTTTAATTTTCAGTATAGAGAAAATTATTATTTTTCTTTTCAAGTAGTAAAAGTTTGACCAGAATTCACAAAGAGTTAAATATATTATTTAAAAAAACTTCCAAAATAAAGAAATTGTGCAAATAAAAGTCTCAGTTTGGTTAGAGATTCTGGGCATGCGCAGACTTATCCCTTCTCTTATACACATGGCTTTCATGCATGGATATGCACCATTATAGAATAAAAATAAATAAATAAACATGTGCCTTTAAATTCTTTCTCCGACAGGTCGTATGCTGCCTTGTGGTCCGAGTGCCGGCCTGTAAACTAGTTGAAGCAGGTTCGATACGCGCCTTCGGAATCCTTTTTATTTTCACTTTTCTTCATATTATTTATTTATTTTTTTAATTTTTAGTATAGAGAAAATTATTATTTTTCTTTTCAAGTAGTAAAATTTTGACCAGAATTTACAAAGATTTAAATATATTATTTAAAAAAACTTCCAAAATAAAGAAATTGTGCAAATAAAAGTCTCAGTTTGGTTAGAGATTCTGGGCATGCGCAGACTTATCCCTTCTCTTATACACATGGCTTTCATGCATGTATATGCACCATTATAGAATAAAAATAAATAAATAAACATGTGGCTTTAAATTCGGTCTCCGACAGGTCGTATGCTGCCTTGTGGTCCGAGTGTCGGCCTGTAAACTATTTGAAGCAGGTTCGATCCGCGCCATCGGAATCCTTTTTATTGTCACTTTTCTTCATATTATTTATTTTTTTTTTTTAATTTTCAGTATAGAGAAAATTATTATTTTTCTTTTCAAGTAGTAAAATTTTGACCAAAATTCACAAAGATTTAAATATATTATTTAAAAAAACTTCCAAAATAAAGAAATTGTGCAAATAAAAGTCTCAGTTTGGTTAGAGATTCTGGGCATGCGCAGACTTATCCCTTCTCTTATACACATGGCTTTCATGCATGGATATGCACCATTATAGAATAAAAATAAATAAATATATATGTGCCTTTAAATTCTTTCTCCGACAGGTCGTATGCTGCCTTGTGGTCCGAGTGTCGGCCTGTAAACTAGTTGAAGCAGGTTCGATCCGCGCCATCGGAATCCTTTTTATTTTCACTTTTCTTCATATTATTTATTTATTTTTTTAATTTTCAGTATAGAGAAAATTATTATTTTTCTTTTCAAGCAGTAAAATTTTGACTAGAATTTACAAAGATTTAAATATATTATTTAAAAAAACTTCCAAAATAAAGAAATTGTGCAAATAAAAGTCTCAGTTTGGTTAGAGATTCTGGGCATGCGCAGATTTATCCCTTCTCTTATACACATGGCTTTCATGCATGGATATGCACCATTATAGAATAAAAATAAATAAATATACATGTGGCTTTAAATTCTTTCTCCGACAGGTCGTATGCTGCCTTGTGGTCCGAGTGCCGGCCTGTAAACTAGTTGAAGAAGGTTCGATAAGCGCCATCGGAATCCTTTTTATTTTCACTTTTCCTCATATTATTTATTTATTTATTTTTTTTAATTTTCAGGATAGAGAAAATTATTATTTTTCTTTTCAAGTAGTAAAATTTTGACCAGAATTCACAAAGATTTAAATATTTTATTTAAAAAAACTTCCAAAATAAAGAAATTGTGCAGATAAAAGTCTCAGTTTGGTTCGAGATTCTGGGCATGCGCAGACTTATCCCTTCTCTTATACACATGGCTTTCATGCATGGATATGCACCATTATAGAATAAAAATAAATAAATATACATGTGGCTTTAAATTCGGTCTCCGACAGGTCGTATGCTGCCTTGTGGTCCGCGTGTCGGCCTGTAAACTAGTTGAAGCAGGTTCGATCCGCGCCATCGGAATCCTTTTTATTTTCACTTTTCATCATATTATTTATTTATTTTTTTTAATTTTCAGTATAGAGAAAATTATTATTTTTCTTTTCAAGTAGTAAAATTTTGACCAGAATTCACAAAGATTTAAATATATTATTTAAAAAAACTTCCAAAATAAAGAAATTGTGCAAATAAAAGTCTCAGTTTGGTTAGAGATTCTGGGCATGCGCAGACTTATCCCTTCTCTTATACACATGGCTTTCATGCATGTATATGCACCATTATAGAATAAAAATAAATAAATAAACATGTGCCTTTAAATTCGGTCTCCGACAGGTCGTATGCTGCCTTGTGGTCCGAGTGTCGGCCTGTAAACTAGTTG
Source organism: Argiope bruennichi (assembly GCF_947563725.1). NCBI lineage: Eukaryota > Metazoa > Arthropoda > Arachnida > Araneae > Araneidae > Argiope > Argiope bruennichi. The sequence goes on along the minus strand of NC_079152.1, from coordinate 63,159,107 downwards.
AAGCAGGTTCGATCCGCACCATCGGAATCCTTTTTATTTTCACTTTTCTTCATATTATTTTTTTTTTTTTTTAATTTTCAGTATAGAGAAAATTATTATTTTTCTTTTCAAGTAGTAAAAGTTTGACCAGAATTCACAAAGAGTTAAATATATTATTTAAAAAAACTTCCAAAATAAAGAAATTGTGCAAATAAAAGTCTCAGTTTGGTTAGAGATTCTGGGCATGCGCAGACTTATCCCTTCTCTTATACACATGGCTTTCATGCATGGATATGCACCATTATAGAATAAAAATAAATAAATAAACATGTGCCTTTAAATTCTTTCTCCGACAGGTCGTATGCTGCCTTGTGGTCCGAGTGCCGGCCTGTAAACTAGTTGAAGCAGGTTCGATACGCGCCTTCGGAATCCTTTTTATTTTCACTTTTCTTCATATTATTTATTTATTTTTTTAATTTTTAGTATAGAGAAAATTATTATTTTTCTTTTCAAGTAGTAAAATTTTGACCAGAATTTACAAAGATTTAAATATATTATTTAAAAAAACTTCCAAAATAAAGAAATTGTGCAAATAAAAGTCTCAGTTTGGTTAGAGATTCTGGGCATGCGCAGACTTATCCCTTCTCTTATACACATGGCTTTCATGCATGTATATGCACCATTATAGAATAAAAATAAATAAATAAACATGTGGCTTTAAATTCGGTCTCCGACAGGTCGTATGCTGCCTTGTGGTCCGAGTGTCGGCCTGTAAACTATTTGAAGCAGGTTCGATCCGCGCCATCGGAATCCTTTTTATTGTCACTTTTCTTCATATTATTTATTTTTTTTTTTTAATTTTCAGTATAGAGAAAATTATTATTTTTCTTTTCAAGTAGTAAAATTTTGACCAAAATTCACAAAGATTTAAATATATTATTTAAAAAAACTTCCAAAATAAAGAAATTGTGCAAATAAAAGTCTCAGTTTGGTTAGAGATTCTGGGCATGCGCAGACTTATCCCTTCTCTTATACACATGGCTTTCATGCATGGATATGCACCATTATAGAATAAAAATAAATAAATATATATGTGCCTTTAAATTCTTTCTCCGACAGGTCGTATGCTGCCTTGTGGTCCGAGTGTCGGCCTGTAAACTAGTTGAAGCAGGTTCGATCCGCGCCATCGGAATCCTTTTTATTTTCACTTTTCTTCATATTATTTATTTATTTTTTTAATTTTCAGTATAGAGAAAATTATTATTTTTCTTTTCAAGCAGTAAAATTTTGACTAGAATTTACAAAGATTTAAATATATTATTTAAAAAAACTTCCAAAATAAAGAAATTGTGCAAATAAAAGTCTCAGTTTGGTTAGAGATTCTGGGCATGCGCAGATTTATCCCTTCTCTTATACACATGGCTTTCATGCATGGATATGCACCATTATAGAATAAAAATAAATAAATATACATGTGGCTTTAAATTCTTTCTCCGACAGGTCGTATGCTGCCTTGTGGTCCGAGTGCCGGCCTGTAAACTAGTTGAAGAAGGTTCGATAAGCGCCATCGGAATCCTTTTTATTTTCACTTTTCCTCATATTATTTATTTATTTTTTTTTTTTAATTTTCAGGATAGAGAAAATTATTATTTTTCTTTTCAAGTAGTAAAATTTTGACCAGAATTCACAAAGATTTAAATATTTTATTTAAAAAAACTTCCAAAATAAAGAAATTGTGCAAATAAAAGTCTCAGTTTGGTTAGAGATTCTGGGCATGCGCAGACTTATCCCTTCTCTTATACACATGGCTTTCATGCATGGATATGCACCATTATAGAATAAAAATAAATAAATATACATGTGGCTTTAAATTCGGTCTCCGACAGGTCGTATGCTGCCTTGTGGTCCGCGTGTCGGCCTGTAAACTAGTTGAAGCAGGTTCGATCCGCGCCATCGGAATCCTTTTTATTTTCACTTTTCATCATATTATTTATTTATTTTTTTTTAATTTTCAGTATAGAGAAAATTATTATTTTTCTTTTCAAGTAGTAAAATTTTGACCAGAATTCACAAAGATTTAAATATATTATTTAAAAAAACTTCCAAAATAAAGAAATTGTGCAAATAAAAGTCTCAGTTTGGTTAGAGATTCTGGGCATGCGCAGACTTATCCCTTCTCTTATACACATGGCTTTCATGCATGGATATGCACCATTATAGAATAAAAATAAATAAATAAACATGTGGCTTTAAATTCGGTCTCCGCCAGGTCGTATGCTGCCTTGTGGTCCGAGTGTCGGCCTGTAAACTAGTTGAAGCAGGTTCGATCCGCGCCATCGGAATCCTTTTTATTGTCACTTTTCTTCATATTATTTATTTTTTTTTTTTAATTTTCAGTATAGAGAAAATTATTATTTTTCTTTTCAAGTAGTAAAATTTTGACCAGAATTCACAAAGATTTAAATATATTATTTAAAAAAACTTCCAAAATAAAGAAATTGTGCAAATAAAAGTCTCAGTTTGGTTAGAGATTCTGGGCATGCGCAGACTTATCCCTTCTCTTATACACATGGCTTTCATGCATGGATATGCACCATTATAGAATAAAAATAAATAAATAAACATGTGCCTTTAAATTCTTTCTCCGACAGGTCGTATGCTGCCTTGTGGTCCGAGTGTCGGCCTGTAAACTAGTTGAAGCAGGTTCGATCCGCGCCATCGGAATCCTTTTTATTTTCGCTTTTCTTCATATTATTTATTTATTTTTTTAATTTTCAGTATAGAGAAAATTATTATTTTTCTTTTCAAGCAGTAAAATTTTGACTAGAATTTACAAAGATTTAAATATATTATTTAAAAAAACTTCCAAAATAAAGAAATTGTGCAAATAAAAGTCTCAGTTTGGTTAGAGATTCTGGGCATGCGCAGACTTATCCCTTCTCTTATACACATTACTTTCATGCATGGATATGCACCATTATAGAATTAAAATAAATAAATATACATGTGGCTTTAAATTCGGTTTCCGACAGGTCGTATGCTGCCTTGTGGTCCGAGTGTCGGCCTGTAAACTAGTTGAAGCAGGTTCGATCCGCGCCATCGGAATCCTTTTTATTTTCACTTTTCATCATATTATTTATTTATTTTTTTTAATTTTCAGTATAGAGAAAATTATTATTTTTCTTTTCAAGTAGTAAAATTTTGACCAGAATTCACAAAGATTTAAATATATTATTTAAAAAAACTTCCAAAATAAAGAAATTGTGCAAATAAAAGTCTCAGTTTGGTTAGAGATTCTGGGCATGCGCAGACTTATCCCTTCTCTTATACACACTGCTTTCATGCATGTATATGCACCATTATAGAATAAAAATAAATAAATAAACATGTGGCTTTAAATTCGGTCTCCGACAGGTCGTATGCTGCCTTGTGGTCCGAGTGTCGGCCTGTAAACTAGTTGAAGCAGGTTCGATCCGCGCCATCGGAATCCTTTTTATTTTCACTTTTCTTCATATTATTTATTTATTTTTTTTAATTTTCAGTATAGAGAAAATTATTATTTTTCTTTTCAAGTAGTAAAATTTTGACCAGAATTCACAAAGAGTTAAATATATTATTTAAAAAAACTTCCAAAATAAAGAAATTGTGCAAATAAAAGTCTCAGTTTGGTTAGAGATTCTGGGCATGCGCAGACTTATCCCTTCTCTTATACACATGGCTTTCATGCATGGATATGCACCATTATAGAATAAAAATAAATAAATAAACATGTGCCTTTAAATTCTTTCTCCGACAGGTCGTATGCTGCCTTGTGGTCCGAGTGCCGGCCTGTAAGCTAGTTGAAGCAGGTGCGATCCGCGCCATCGGAATCCTTTTTATTTTCACTTTTCTTCATATTATTTTTTTTTTTTTTTAATTTTCAGTATAGAGAAAATTATTATTTTTCTTTTCAAGTAGTAAAATTTTGACCAGAATTTACAAAGATTTAAATATATTATTTAAAAAAACTTCCAAAATAAAGAAATTGTGCAAATAAAAGTCTCAGTTTGGTTAGAGATTCTGGGCATGCGCAGACTTATCCCTTCTCTTATACACATTACTTTCATGCATGGATATGCACCATTATAGAATTAAAATAAATAAATATACATGTGGCTTTAAATTCGGTTTCCGACAGGTCGTATGCTGCCTTGTGGTCCGAGTGTCGGCCTGTAAACTAGTTGAAGCAGGTTCGATCCGCGCCATCGGAATCCTTTTTATTTTCACTTTTCATCATATTATTTATTTATTTTTTTTAATTTTCAGTATAGAGAAAATTATTATTTTTCTTTTCAAGTAGTAAAATTTTGACCAGAATTCACAAAGATTTAAATATATTATTTAAAAAAACTTCCAAAATAAAGAAATTGTGCAAATAAAAGTCTCAGTTTGGTTAGAGATTCTGGGCATGCGCAGACTTATCCCTTCTCTTATACACACTGCTTTCATGCATGTATATGCACCATTATAGAATAAAAATAAATAAATAAACATGTGGCTTTAAATTCGGTCTCCGACAGGTCGTATGCTGCCTTGTGGTCCGAGTGTCGGCCTGTAAACTAGTTGAAGCAGGTTCGATCCGCGCCATCGGAATCCTTTTTATTTTCACTTTTCTTCATATTATTTATTTATTTTTTTTAATTTTCAGTATAGAGAAAATTATTATTTTTCTTTTCAAGTAGTAAAATTTTGACCAGAATTCACAAAGAGTTAAATATATTATTTAAAAAAACTTCCAAAATAAAGAAATTGTGCAAATAAAAGTCTCAGTTTGGTTAGAGATTCTGGGCATGCGCAGACTTATCCCTTCTCTTATACACATGGCTTTCATGCATGGATATGCACCATTATAGAATAAAAATAAATAAATAAACATGTGCCTTTAAATTCTTTCTCCGACAGGTCGTATGCTGCCTTGTGGTCCGGGTGCCGGCCTGTAAGCTAGTTGAAGCAGGTGCGATCCGCGCCATCGGAATCCTTTTTATTTTCACTTTTCTTCATATTATTTTTTTTTTTTTTTAATTTTCAGTATAGAGAAAATTATTATTTTTCTTTTCAAGTAGTAAAATTTTGACCAGAATTCACACAGATTTAAATATATTATTTAAAAAAACTTCCAAAATAAAGAAATTGTGCAAATAAAAGTCTCAGTTTGGTTAGAGATTCTGGGCATGCGCAGACTTATCCCTTCTCTTATACACATGGCTTTCATGCATGGATATGCACCATTATAGAATAAAAATAAATAAATAAACATGTGCCTTTAAATTCTTTCTCCGCCAGGTCGTATGATGCCTTGTGGTCCGAGTGTCGGCCTGTAAACTGGTTGAAGCAGGTTCGATCCGCGCCATCGGAATCCTTTTTATTTTCACTTTTCTTCATATTATTTATTTATTTTTTTTTAATTTTCAGTATAGAGAAAATTATTATTTTTCTTTTCAAGTAGTAAAATTTTGACCAGAATTCACAAACATTTAAATATATTATTTAAAAAAACTTCCAAAATAAAGAAATTGTGCAAATAAAAGTCTCAGTTTGGTTAGAGATTCTGGGCATGCGCAGACTTATCCCTTCTCTTATACACATGGCTTTCATGCATGGATATGCACCATTATAGAATAAAAATAAATAAATAAACATGTGCCTTTAAATTCTTTCTCCGACAGGTCGTATGCTGCCTTGTGGTCCGAGTGCCGGCCTGTAAACTAGTTGAAGCAGGTTCGATCCGCGCCATCGGAATCCTTTTTATTTTCACTTTTCTTCATATTATTTTTTTTTTTTTTTTTCAATTTTCAGTATAGAGAAAATTATTATTTTTCTTTTCAAGTAGTAAAATTTTGACCAGAATTCACAAAGATTTAAATATATTATTTAAAAAAACTTCCAAAATAAAGAAATTGTGCAAATAAAAGTCTCAGTTTGGTTAGAGATTCTGGGCATGCGCAGACTTATCCCTTCTCTTATACACATGGCTTTCATGCATGGATATGCACCATTATAGAATAAAAATAAATAAATAAACATGTGCCTTTAAATTCTTTCTCCGCCAGGTCGTATGATGCCTTGTGGTCCGAGTGTCGGCCTGTAAACTGGTTGAAGCAGGTTCGATCCGCGCCATCGGAATCCTTTTTATTTTCACTTTTCTTCATATTATTTATTTATTTTTTTTTAATTTTCAGTATAGAGAAAATTATTATTTTTCTTTTCAAGTAGTACAATTTTGACCAGAATTCACAAACATTTAAATATATTATTTAAAAAAACTTCCAAAATAAAGAAATTGTGCAAATAAAAGTCTCAGTTTGGTTAGAGATTCTGGGCATGCGCAGACTTATCCCTTCTCTTATACACATGGCTTTCATGCATGGATATGCACCATTATAGAATAAAAATAAATAAATAAACATGTGCCTTTAAATTCTTTCTCCGACAGGTCGTATGCTGCCTTGTGGTCCGAGTGTCGGCCTGTAAACTAGTTGAAGCAGGTTCGATCTGCGCCATCGGAATCCTTTTTATTTTCACTTTTCTTCATATTATTTATTTATTTTTTTAATTTTCAGTATAGAGAAAATTATTATTTTTTATTTCAAGCAGTAAAATTTTGACTAGAATTTACAAAGATTTAAATATATTATTTAAAAAAACTTCCAAAATAAAGAAATTGTGCAAATAAAAGTCTCAGTTTGGTTAGAGATTCTGGGCATGCGCAGACTTATCCCTTCTCTTATACACATGGCTTTCATGCATGGATATGCACCATTATAGAATAAAAATAAATAAATAAACATGTGCCTTTAAATTCTTTCTCCGGCAGGTCGTATGCTGCCTTGTGGTCCGAGTGTCGGCCTGTAAACTAGTTGAAACAGGTTCGATCCGCGCCATCGGAATCCTTTTTATTTTCACTTTTCTTCATATTATTTATTTATTTTTTTAATTTTCAGTATAGAGAAAATTATTATTTTTTATTTCAAGCAGTAAAATTTTGACTAGAATTTACAAAGATTTAAATATATTATTTAAAAAAACTTCCAAAATAAAGAAATTGTGCAAATAAAAGTCTCAGTTTGGTTAGAGATTCTGGGCATGCGCAGACTTATCCCTTCTCTTATACACATGGCTTTCATGCATGGATATGCACCATTATAGAATAAAAATAAATAAATATACATGTGGCTTTAAATTCGGTCTCCGACAGGTCGTATGCTGCCTTGTGGTCCGAGTGTCGGCCTGTAAACTAGTTGAAGCAGGTTCGATCCGCGCCATCGGAATCCTTTTTATTTTCACTTTTCATCATATTATTTATTTATTTTTTTAATTTTCAGTATAGAGAAAATTATTATTTTTCTTTTCAAGTAGTAAAATTTTGACCAGAATTCACAAAGATTTAAATATATTATTTAAAAAAACTTCCAAAATAAAGAAATTGTGCAAATAAAAGTCTCAGTTTGGTTAGAGATTCTGGGCATGCGCAGACTTATCCCTTCTCTTATACACATGGCTTTCATGCATGGATATGCACCATTATAGAATAAAAATAAATAAATAAACATGTGCCTTTAAATTCTTTCTCCGCCAGGTCGTATGATGCCTTGTGGTCCGAGTGTCGGCCTGTAAACTAGTTGAAGAAGGTTCGATCCGCGACATCGGAATCCTTTTTATTTTCACTTTTCTTCATATTTTTTTTTTTTTTTAATTTTCAGTACAGAGAAAATTATTATTTTTCTTTTCAAGTAGTAAAATTTTGACCAGAATTCACAAAGATTTAAATATATTATTTAAAAAAAACTTCCAAAATAAAGAAATTGTGCAAATAAAAGTCTCAGTTTGGTTAGAGATTCTGGGCATGCGCAGACTTATCCCTTCTCTTATACACATGGCTTTCATGCATGGATATGCACCATTATAGAATAAAAATAAATAAATAAACATGTGCCTTTAAATTCTTTCTCCGACAGGTGGTATGATGCCTTGTGGTCCGAGTGTCGGCTTGTAAACTAGTTGAAGCAGGTTCGATCCGCGCCATCGGAATCCTTTTTATTTTCACTTTTCTTCATATTATTTATTTATTTTTTTTAATTTTCAGTATAGAGAAAATTATTATTTTTCTTTTCAAGTAGTAAAATTTTGACCAGAATTCACAAAGATTTAAATATATTATTTAAAAAAAACTTCCAAAATAAAGAAATTGTGCAAATAAAAGTCTCAGTTTGGTTAGAGATTCTGGGCATGCGCAGACTTATCCCTTCTCTTATACACATGGCTTTCATGCATGGATATGCACCATTATAGAATAAAAATAAATAAATATACATGTGGCTTTAAATTCGGTCTCCGACAGGTCGTATGCTGCCTTGTGGTCCGAGTGTCGGCCTGTAAACTAGTTGAAGCAGGTTCGATCCGCGCCATCGGAATCCTTTTTATTTTCACTTTTCATCATATTATTTATTATTTTTTTTTTTAATTTTCAGTATAGAGAAAATTATTATTTTTCTTTTCAAGTAGTAAAATTTTGACCAGAATTCACAAAGATTTAAATATATTATTTAAAAAAACTTCCAAAATAAAGAAATTGTGCAAATAAAAGTCTCAGTTTGGTTAGAGATTCTGGGCATGCGCAGACTTATCCCTTCTCTTATACACATGGCTTTCATGCATGGATATGCACCATTATAGAATAAAAATAAATAAATAAACATGTGCCTTTAAATTCTTTCTCCGCCAGGTCGTATGATGCCTTGTGGTCCGAGTGTCGGCCTGTAAACTGGTTGAAGCAGGTTCGATCCGCGCCATCGGAATCCTTTTTATTTTCACTTTTCTTCATATTATTTATTTATTTTTTTTTAATTTTCAGTATAGAGAAAATTATTATTTTTCTTTTCAAGTAGTAAAATTTTGACCAGAATTCACAAACATTTAAATATATTATTTAAAAAAACTTCCAAAATAAAGAAATTGTGCAAATAAAAGTCTCAGTTTGGTTAGAGATTCTGGGCATGCGCAGACTTATCCCTTCTCTTATACACATGGCTTTCATGCATGGATATGCACCATTATAGAATAAAAATAAATAAATAAACATGTGCCTTTAAATTCTTTCTCCGACAGGTCGTATGATGCCTTGTGATCCGAGTGTCGGCCTGTAAACTAGTTGAAGCAGGTTCGATCTGCGCCATCGGAATCCTTTTTATTTTCACTTTTCTTCATATTATTTATTTATTTTTTTAATTTTCAGTATAGAGAAAATTATTATTTTTCTTTTCAAGCAGTAAAATTTTGACTAGAATTTACAAAGATTTAAATATATTATTTAAAAAAACTTCCAAAATAAAGAAATTGTGCAAATAAAAGTCTCAGTTTGGTTAGAGTTTCTGGGCATGCGCAGACTTATCCCTTCTCTTATACACATGGCTTTCATGCATGGATATGCACCATTATAGAATAAAAATAAATAAATAAACATGTGCCTTTAAATTCTTTCTCCGCCAGGTCGTATGATGCCTTGTGGTCCGAGTGTCGGCCTGTAAACTGGTTGAAGCAGGTTCGATCCGCGCCATCGGAATCCTTTTTATTTTCACTTTTCTTCATATTATTTATTTATTTTTTTTTAATTTTCAGTATAGAGAAAATTATTATTTTTCTTTTCAAGTAGTAAAATTTTGACCAGAATTCACAAACATTTAAATATATTATTTAAAAAAACTTCCAAAATAAAGAAATTGTGCAAATAAAAGTCTCAGTTTGGTTAGAGATTCTGGGCATGCGCAGACTTATCCCTTCTCTTATACACATGGCTTTCATGCATGGATATGCACCATTATAGAATAAAAATAAATAAATAAACATGTGCCTTTAAATTCTTTCTCCGACAGGTCGTATGCTGCCTTGTGGTCCGAGTGTCGGCCTGTAAACTAGTTGAAGCAGGTTCGATACGCGCCTTCGGAATCTTTTTTATTTTCACTTTTCTTCATATTATTTATTTATTTTTTTAATTTTCAGTATAGAGAAAATTATTATTTTTCTTTTCAAGTAGTAAAATTTTGACCAGAATTTACAAAGATTTAAATATATTATTTAAAAAAACTTCCAAAATAAAGAAATTGTGCAAATAAAAGTCTCAGTTTGGTTAGAGATTCTGGGCATGCGCAGACTTATCCCTTCTCTTATACACATTACTTTCATGCATGGATATGCACCATTATAGAATTAAAATAAATAAATATACATGTGGCTTTAAATTCGGTTTCCGACAGGTCGTATGCTGCCTTGTGGTCCGAGTGTCGGCCTGTAAACTAGTTGAAGCAGGTTCGATCCGCGCCATCGGAATCCTTTTTATTTTCACTTTTCATCATATTATTTATTTATTTTTTTTAATTTTCAGTATAGAGAAAATTATTATTTTTCTTTTCAAGTAGTAAAATTTTGACCAGAATTCACAAAGATTTAAATATATTATTTAAAAAAACTTCCAAAATAAAGAAATTGTGCAAATAAAAGTCTCAGTTTGGTTAGAGATTCTGGGCATGCGCAGACTTATCCCTTCTCTTATACACATGGCTTTCATGCATGTATATGCACCATTATAGAATAAAAATAAATAAATAAACATGTGGCTTTAAATTCGGTCTCCGACAGGTCGTATGCTGCCTTGTGGTCCGAGTGTCGGCCTGTAAACTAGTTGAAGCAGGTTCGATCCGCGCCATCGGAATCCTTTTTATTTTCACTTTTCTTCATATTATTTATTTATTTTTTTTAATTTTCAGTATAGAGAAAATTATTATTTTTCTTTTCAAGTAGTAAAATTTTGACCAGAATTCACAAAGAGTTAAATATATTATTTAAAAAAACTTCCAAAATAAAGAAATTGTGCAAATAAAAGTCTCAGTTTGGTTAGAGATTCTGGGCATGCGCAGACTTATCCCTTCTCTTATACACATGGCTTTCATGCATGGATATGCACCATTATAGAATAAAAATAAATAAATAAACATGTGCCTTTAAATTCTTTCTCCGACAGGTCGTATGCTGCCTTGTGGTCCGAGTGCCGGCCTGTAAGCTAGTTGAAGCAGGTTCGATCCGCGCCATCGGAATCCTTTTTATTTTCACTTTTCTTCATATTATTATTTTTTTTTTTTAATTTTCAGTATAGAGAAAATTATTATTTTTCTTTTCAAGTAGTAAAATTTTGACCAGAATTCACACAGATTTAAATATATTATTTAAAAAAACTTCCAAAATAAAGAAATTGTGCAAATAAAAGTCTCAGTTTGGTTAGAGATTCTGGGCATGCGCAGACTTATCCCTTCTCTTATACACATGGCTTTCATGCATGGATATGCACCATTATAGAATAAAAATAAATAAATAAACATGTGCCTTTAAATTCTTTCTCCGTCAGGTCGTATGCTGCCTTGTGGTCCGAGTGTCGGCCTGTAAACTAGTTGAAACAGGTTCGATCCGCGCCATCGGAATCCTTTTTATTTTCACTTTTCTTCATATTATTTATTTATTTTTTTAATTTTCAGTATAGAGAAAATTATTATTTTTTATTTCAAGCAGTAAAATTTTGACTAGAATTTACAAAGATTTAAATATATTATTTAAAAAAACTTCCAAAATAAAGAAATTGTGCAAATAAAAGTCTCAGTTTGGTTAGAGATTCTGGGCATGCGCAGACTTATCCCTTCTCTTATACACATGGCTTTCATGCATGGATATGCACCATTATAGAATAAAAATAAATAAATATACATGTGGCTTTAAATTCGGTCTCCGACAGGTCGTATGCTGCCTTGTGGTCCGAGTGTCGGCCTGTAAACTAGTTGAAGCAGGTTCGATCCGCGCCATCGGAATCCTTTTTATTTTCACTTTTCATCATATTATTTATTTATTTTTTTAATTTTCAGTATAGAGAAAATTATTATTTTTCTTTTCAAGTAGTAAAATTTTGACCAGAATTCACAAAGATTTAAATATATTATTTAAAAAAACTTCCAAAATAAAGAAATTGTGCAAATAAAAGTCTCAGTTTGGTTCGAGATTCTGGGCATGCGCAGACTTATCCCTTCTCTTATACACATGGCTTTCATGCATGGATATGCACCATTATAGAATAAAAATAAATAAATAAACATGTGCCTTTAAATTCTTTCTCCGCCAGGTCGTATGATGCCTTGTGGTCCGAGTGTCGGCCTGTAAACTAGTTGAAGAAGGTTCGATCCGCGACATCGGAATCCTTTTTATTTTCCACTTTTCTTCATATTTTTTTTTTTTTTTTAATTTTCAGTACAGAGAAAATTATTATTTTTCTTTTCAAGTAGTAAAATTTTGACCAGAATTCACAAAGATTTAAATATATTATTTAAAAAAAACTTCCAAAATAAAGAAATTGTGCAAATAAAAGTCTCAGTTTTGTTAGAGATTCTGGGCATGCGCAGACTTATCCCTTCTCTTATACACATGGCTTTCATGCATGGATATGCACCATTATAGAATAAAAATAAATAAATAAACATGTGCCTTTAAATTCTTTCTCCGACAGGTGGTATGATGCCTTGTGGTCCGAGTGTCGGCTTGTAAACTAGTTGAAGCAGGTTCGATCCGCGCCATCGGAATCCTTTTTATTTTCACTTTTCTTCATATTATTTATTTATTTTTTTTAATTTTCAGTATAGAGAAAATTATTATTTTTCTTTTCAAGTAGTAAAATTTTGACCAGAATTCACAAAGATTTAAATATATTATTTAAAAAAAACTTCCAAAATAAAGAAATTGTGCAAATAAAAGTCTCAGTTTGGTTAGAGATTCTGGGCATGCGCAGACTTATCCCTTCTCTTATACACATGGCTTTCATGCATGGATATGCACCATTATAGAATAAAAATAAATAAATATACATGTGGCTTTAAATTCGGTCTCCGACAGGTCGTATGCTGCCTTGTGGTCCGAGTGTCGGCCTGTAAACTAGTTGAAGCAGGTTCGATCCGCGCCATCGGAATCCTTTTTATTTTCACTTTTCATCATATTATTTATTATTTTTTTTTTTAATTTTCAGTATAGAGAAAATTATTATTTTTCTTTTCAAGTAGTAAAATTTTGACCAGAATTCACAAACATTTAAATATATTATTTAAAAAAACTTCCAAAATAAAGAAATTGTGCAAATAAAAGTCTCAGTTTGGTTAGAGATTCTGGGCATGCGCAGACTTATCCCTTCTCTTATACACATGGCTTTCATGCATGGATATGCACCATTATAGAATAAAAATAAATAAATAAACATGTGCCTTTAAATTCTTTCTCCGACAGGTCGTATGATGCCTTGTGATCCGAGTGTCGGCCTGTAAACTAGTTGAAGCAGGTTCGATCTGCGCCATCGGAATCCTTTTTATTTTCACTTTTCTTCATATTATTTATTTATTTTTTTAATTTTCAGTATAGAGAAAATTATTATTTTTCTTTTCAAGCAGTAAAATTTTGACTAGAATTTACAAAGATTTAAATATATTATTTAAAAAAACTTCCAAAATAAAGAAATTGTGCAAATAAAAGTCTCAGTTTGGTTAGAGATTCTGGGCATGCGCAGACTTATCCCTTCTCTTATACACATGGCTTTCATGCATGGATATGCACCATTATAGAATAAAAATAAATAAATAAACATGTGCCTTTAAATTCTTTCTCCGCCAGGTCGTTTGATGCCTTGTGGTCCGAGTGTCGGCCTGTAAACTGGTTGAAGCAGGTTCGATCCGCGCCATCGGAATCCTTTTTATTTTCACTTTTCTTCATATTATTTATTTATTTTTTTTTAATTTTCAGTATAGAGAAAATTATTATTTTTCTTTTCAAGTAGTAAAATTTTGACCAGAATTCACAAACATTTAAATATATTATTTAAAAAAACTTCCAAAATAAAGAAATTGTGCAAATAAAAGTCTCAGTTTGGTTAGAGATTCTGGGCATGCGCAGACTTATCCCTTCTCTTATACACATGGCTTTCATGCATGGATATGCACCATTATAGAATAAAAATAAATAAATAAACATGTGCCTTTAAATTCTTTCTCCGACAGGTCGTATGCTGCCTTGTGGTCCGAGTGCCGGCCTGTAAACTAGTTGAAGCAGGTTCGATCCGCGCCATCGGAATCCTTTTTATTTTCACTTTTCTTCATATTATTATTTTTTTTTTTTTTAATTTTCAGTATAGAGAAAATTATTATTTTTCTTTTCAAGTAGTAAAATTTTGACCAGAATTCACAAAGATTTGAATATATTATTTAAAAAAACTTCCAAAATAAAGAAATTGTGCAAATAAAAGTCTCAGTTTGGTTAGAGATTCTGGGCATGCGCAGACTTATCCCTTCTCTTATACACATGGCTTTCATGCATGGATATGCACCATTATAGAATAAAAATAAATAAATAAACATGTGCCTTTAAATTCTTTCTCCGCCAGGTCGTATGATGCCTTGTGGTCCGAGTGTCGGCCTGTAAACTGGTTGAAGCAGGTTCGATCCGCGCCATCGGAATCCTTTTTATTTTCACTTTTCTTCATATTATTTATTTATTTTTTTTTAATTTTCAGTATAGAGAAAATTATTATTTTTCTTTTCAAGTAGTAAAATTTTGACCAGAATTCACAAACATTTAAATATATTATTTAAAAAAACTTCCAAAATAAAGAAATTGTGCAAATAAAAGTCTCAGTTTGGTTAGAGATTCTGGGCATGCGCAGACTTATCCCTTCTCTTATACACATGGCTTTCATGCATGGATATGCACCATTATAGAATAAAAATAAATAAATAAACATGTGCCTTTAAATTCTTTCTCCGACAGGTCGTATGATGCCTTGTGATCCGAGTGTCGGCCTGTAAACTAGTTGAAGCAGGTTCGATCTGCGCCATCGGAATCCTTTTTATTTTCACTTTTCTTCATATTATTTATTTATTTTTTTAATTTTCAGTATAGAGAAAATTATTATTTTTCTTTTCAAGCAGTAAAATTTTGACTAGAATTTACAAAGATTTAAATATATTATTTAAAAAAACTTCCAAAATAAAGAAATTGTGCAAATAAAAGTCTCAGTTTGGTTAGAGATTCTGGGCATGCGCAGACTTATCCCTTCTCTTATACACATGGCTTTCATGCATGGATATGCACCATTATAGAATAAAAATAAATAAATAAACATGTGCCTTTAAATTCTTTCTCCGGCAGGTCGTATGCTGCCTTGTGGTCCGAGTGTCGGCCTGTAAACTAGTTGAAACAGGTTCGATCCGCGCCATCGGAATCCTTTTTATTTTCACTTTTCTTCATATTATTTATTTATTTTTTTAATTTTCAGTATAGAGAAAATTATTATTTTTTATTTCAAGCAGTAAAATTTTGACTAGAATTTACAAAGATTTAAATATATTATTTAAAAAAACTTCCAAAATAAAGAAATTGTGCAAATAAAAGTCTCAGTTTGGTTAGAGATTCTGGGCATGCGCAGACTTATCCCTTCTCTTATACACATGGCTTTCATGCATGGATATGCACCATTATAGAATAAAAATAAATAAATATACATGTGGCTTTAAATTCGGTCTCCGACAGGTCGTATGCTGCCTTGTGGTCCGAGTGTCGGCCTGTAAACTAGTTGAAGCAGGTTCCATCCGCGCCATCGGAATCCTTTTTATTTTCACTTTTCATCATATTATTTATTTATTTTTTTAATTTTCAGTATAGAGAAAATTATTATTTTTCTTTTCAAGTAGTAAAATTTTGACCAGAATTCACAAAGATTTAAATATATTATTTAAAAAAACTTCCAAAATAAAGAAATTGTGCAAATAAAAGTCTCAGTTTGGTTAGAGATTCTGGGCATGCGCAGACTTATCCCTTCTCTTATACACATGGCTTTCATGCATGGATATGCACCATTATAGAATAAAAATAAATAAATAAACATGTGCCTTTAAATTCTTTCTCCGCCAGGTCGTATGATGCCTTGTGGTCCGAGTGTCGGCCTGTAAACTAGTTGAAGAAGGTTCGATCCGCGACATCGGAATCCTTTTTATTTTCACTTTTCTTCATATTTTTTTTTTTTTTTTTAATTTTCAGTACAGAGAAAATTATTATTTTTCTTTTCAAGTAGTAAAATTTTGACCAGAATTCACAAAGATTTAAATATATTATTTAAAAAAAACTTCCAAAATAAAGAAATTGTGCAAATAAAAGTCTCAGTTTGGTTAGAGATTCTGGGCATGCGCAGACTTATCCCTTCTCTTATACACATGGCTTTCATGCATGGATATGCACCATTATAGAATAAAAATAAATAAATAAACATGTGCCTTTAAATTCTTTCTCCGACAGGTGGTATGATGCCTTGTGGTCCGAGTGTCGGCTTGTAAACTAGTTGAAGCAGGTTCGATCCGCGCCATCGGAATCCTTTTTATTTTCACTTTTCTTCATATTATTTATTTATTTTTTTTAATTTTCAGTATAGAGAAAATTATTATTTTTCTTTTCAAGTAGTAAAATTTTGACCAGAATTCACAAAGATTTAAATATATTATGTAAAAAAAACTTCCAAAATAAAGAAATTGTGCAAATAAAAGTCTCAGTTTGGTTAGAGATTCTGGGCATGCGCAGACTTATCCCTTCTCTTATACACATGGCTTTCATGCATGGATATGCACCATTATAGAATAAAAATAAATAAATATACATGTGGCTTTAAATTCGGTCTCCGACAGGTCGTATGCTGCCTTGTGGTCCGAGTGTCGGCCTGTAAACTAGTTGAAGCAGGTTCGATCCGCGCCATCGGAATCCTTTTTATTTTCACTTTTCATCATATTATTTATTATTTTTTTTTTTAATTTTCAGTATAGAGAAAATTATTATTTTTCTTTTCAAGTAGTAAAATTTTGACCAGAATTCACAAACATTTAAATATATTATTTAAAAAAACTTCCAAAATAAAGAAATTGTGCAAATAAAAGTCTCAGTTTGGTTAGAGATTCTGGGCATGCGCAGACTTATCCCTTCTCTTATACACATGGCTTTCATGCATGGATATGCACCATTATAGAATAAAAATAAATAAATAAACATGTGCCTTTAAATTCTTTCTCCGACAGGTCGTATGATGCCTTGTGATCCGAGTGTCGGCCTGTAAACTAGTTGAAGCAGGTTCGATCTGCGCCATCGGAATCCTTTTTATTTTCACTTTTCTTCATATTATTTATTTATTTTTTTAATTTTCAGTATAGAGAAAATTATTATTTTTCTTTTCAAGCAGTAAAATTTTGACTAGAATTTACAAAGATTTAAATATATTATTTAAAAAAACTTCCAAAATAAAGAAATTGTGCAAATAAAAGTCTCAGTTTGGTTAGAGATTCTGGGCATGCGCAGACTTATCCCTTCTCTTATACACATGGCTTTCATGCATGGATATGCACCATTATAGAATAAAAATAAATAAATAAACATGTGCCTTTAAATTCTTTCTCCGCCAGGTCGTATGATGCCTTGTGGTCCGAGTGTCGGCCTGTAAACTGGTTGAAGCAGGTTCGATCCGCGCCATCGGAATCCTTTTTATTTTCACTTTTCTTCATATTATTTATTTATTTATTTTTAATTTTCAGTATAGAGAAAATTATTATTTTTCTTTTCAAGTAGTAAAATTTTGACCAGAATTCACAAACATTTAAATATATTATTTAAAAAAACTTCCAAAATAAAGAAATTGTGCAAATAAAAGTCTCAGTTTGGTTAGAGATTCTGGGCATGCGCAGACGTATCCCTTCTCTTATACACATGGCTTTCATGCATGGATATGCACCATTATAGAATAAAAATAAATAAATAAACATGTGCCTTTAAATTCTTTCTCCGACAGGTCGTATGATGCCTTGTGATCCGAGTGTCGGCCTGTAAACTAGTTGAAGCAGGTTCGATCTGCGCCATCGGAATCCTTTTTATTTTCACTTTTCTTCATATTATTTATTTATTTTTTTAATTTTCAGTATAGAGAAAATTATTATTTTTCTTTTCAAGCAGTAAAATTTTGACTAGAATTTACAAAGATTTAAATATATTATTTAAAAAAACTTCCAAAATAAAGAAATTGTGCAAATAAAAGTCTCAGTTTGGTTAGAGATTCTGGGCATGCGCAGACTTATCCCTTCTCTTATACACATGGCTTTCATGTATGGATATGCACCATTATAGAATAAAAATAAATAAATAAACATGTGCCTTTAAATTCTTTCTCCGGCAGGTCGTATGCTGCCTTGTGGTCCGAGTGTCGGCCTGTAAACTAGTTGAAACAGGTTCGATCCGCGCCATCGGAATCCTTTTTATTTTCACTTTTCTTCATATTATTTATTTATTTTTTTAATTTTCAGTATAGAGAAAATTATTATTTTTTATTTCAAGCAGTAAAATTTTGACTAGAATTTACAAAGATTTAAATATATTATTTAAAAAAACTTCCAAAATAAAGAAATTGTGCAAATAAAAGTCTCAGTTTGGTTAGAGATTCTGGGCATGCGCAGACTTATCCCTTCTCTTATACACATGGCTTTCATGCATGGATATGCACCATTATAGAATAAAAATAAATAAATATACATGTGGCTTTAAATTCGGTCTCCGACAGGTCGTATGCTGCCTTGTGGTCCGAGTGTCGGCCTGTAAACTAGTTGAAGCAGGTTCGATCCGCGCCATCGGAATCCTTTTTATTTTCACTTTTCATCATATTATTTATTTTTTTTTTTTAATTTTCAGTATAGAGAAAATTATTATTTTTCTTTTCAAGTAGTAAAATTTTGACCAGAATTCACAAAGATTTAAATATATTATTTAAAAAAACTTCCAAAATAAAGAAATTGTGCAAATAAAAGTCTCAGTTTGGTTAGAGATTCTGGGCATGCGCAGACTTATCCCTTCTCTTATACACATGGCTTTCATGCATGGATATGCACCATTATAGAATAAAAATAAATAAATAAACATGTGCCTTTAAATTCTTTCTCCGCCAGGTCGTATGATGCCTTGTGGTCCGAGTGTCGGCCTGTAAACTAGTTGAAGAAGGTTCGATCCGCGCCATCGGAATCCTTTTTATTTTCACTTTTCTTCATATTTTTTTTTTTTTTTTTAATTTTCAGTATAGAGAAAATTATTATTTTTCTTTTCAAGTAGTAAAATTTTGACCAGAATTCACAAAGATTTAAATATATTATTTAAAAAAAACTTCCAAAATAAAGAAATTGTGCAAATAAAAGTCTCAGTTTGGTTAGAGATTCTGGGCATGCGCAGACTTATCCCTTCTCTTATACACATGGCTTTCATGCATGGATATGCACCATTATAGAATAAAAATAAATAAATAAACATGTGCCTTTAAATTCTTTCTCCGACAGGTGGTATGATGCCTTGTGGTCCGAGTGTCGGCTTGTAAACTAGTTGAAGCAGGTTCGATCCGCGCCATCGGAATCCTTTTTATTTTCACTTTTCTTCATATTATTTATTTATTTTTTTTAATTTTCAGTATAGAGAAAATTATTATTTTTCTTTTCAAGTAGTAAAATTTTGACCAGAATTCACAAAGATTTAAATATATTATTTAAAAAAAACTTCCAAAATAAAGAAATTGTGCAAATAAAAGTCTCAGTTTGGTTAGAGATTCTGGGCATGCGCAGACTTATCCCTTCTCTTATACACATGGCTTTCATGCATGGATATGCACCATTATAGAATAAAAATAAATAAATATACATGTGGCTTTAAATTCGGTCTCCGACAGGTCGTATGCTGCCTTGTGGTCCGAGTGTCGGCCTGTAAACTAGTTGAATTATTATTTTTTTTATTATTATTTTAATTATTATTTTTCTTTTCAAGTAGTAAAATTTTGACCAGAATTCACAAAGATTTAAATATATTATTTAAAAAAAACTTCCAAAATAAAGAAATTGTGCAAATAAAAGTCTCAGTTTGGTTAGAGATTCTGGGCATGCGCAGACTTATCCCTTCTCTTATACACATGGCTTTCATGCATGGATATGCACCATTATAGAATAAAAATAAATAAATATACATGTGGCTTTAAATTCGGTCTCCGACAGGTCGTATGCTGCCTTGTGGTCCGAGTGTCGGCCTGTAAACTAGTTGAAGCAGGTTCGATCCGCGCCATCGGAATCCTTTTTATTTTCACTTTTCATCATATTATTTATTATTTTTTTTTTTAATTTTCAGTATAGAGAAAATTATTATTTTTCTTTTCAAGTAGTAAAATTTTGACCAGAATTCACAAAGATTTAAATATATTATTTAAAAAAACTTCCAAAATAAAGAAATTGTGCAAATAAAAGTCTCAGTTTGGTTAGAGATTTTGGGCATGCGCAGACTTATCCCTTCTCTTATACACATGGCTTTCATGCATGGATATGCACCATTATAGAATAAAAATAAATAAATAAACATGTGCCTTTAAATTCTTTCTCCGACAGGTCGTATGATGCCTTGTGGTTCGAGTGTCGGCCTGTAAACTAGTTGAAGAAGGTTCGATCCGCGCCATCGGAATCCTTTTTATTTTCACTTTTCTTCATATTTTTTTTTTTTTAATTTTCAGTATAGAGAAAATTATTATTTTTCTTTTCAAGTAGTAAAATTTTGACCAGAATTCACAAAGATTTAAATATATTATTTAAAAAAAACTTCCAAAATAAAGAAATTGTGCAAATAAAAGTCTCAGTTTGGTTAGAGATTCTGGGCATGCGCAGACTTATCCCTTCTCTTATACACATGGCTTTCATGCATGGATATGCACCATTATAGAATAAAAATAAATAAATAAACATGTGCCTTTAAATTCTTTCTCCGGCAGGTCGTATGCTGCCTTGTGGTCCGAGTGTCGGCCTGTAAACTAGTTGAAACAGGTTCGATCCGCGCCATCGGAATCCTTTTTATTTTCACTTTTCTTCATATTATTTATTTATTTTTTTAATTTTCAGTATAGAGAAAATTATTATTTTTTATTTCAAGCAGTAAAATTTTGACTAGAATTTACAAAGATTTAAATATATTATTTAAAAAAACTTCCAAAATAAAGAAATTGTGCAAATAAAAGTCTCAGTTTGGTTAGAGATTCTGGGCATGCGCAGACTTATCCCTTCTCTTATACACATGGCTTTCATGCATGGATATGCACCATTATAGAATAAAAATAAATAAATATACATGTGGCTTTAAATTCGGTCTCCGACAGGTCGTATGCTGCCTTGTGGTCCGAGTGTCGGCCTGTAAACTAGTTGAAGCAGGTTCGATCCGCGCCATCGGAATCCTTTTTATTTTCACTTTTCATCATATTATTTATTTTTTTTTTTTAATTTTCAGTATAGAGAAAATTATTATTTTTCTTTTCAAGTAGTAAAATTTTGACCAGAATTCACAAAGATTTAAATATATTATTTAAAAAAACTTCCAAAATAAAGAAATTGTGCAAATAAAAGTCTCAGTTTGGTTAGAGATTCTGGGCATGCGCAGACTTATCCCTTCTCTTATACACATGGCTTTTATGCATGGATATGCACCATTATAGAATAAAAATAAATAAATAAACATGTGCCTTTAAATTCTTTCTCCGCCAGGTCGTATGATGCCTTGTGGTCCGAGTGTCGGCCTGTAAACTAGTTGAAGAAGGTTCGATCCGCGCCATCGGAATCCTTTTTATTTTCACTTTTCTTCATATTTTTTTTTTTTTAATTTTCAGTATAGAGAAAATTATTATTTTTCTTTTCAAGTAGTAAAATTTTGACCAGAATTCACAAAGATTTAAATATATTATTTAAAAAAAACTTCCAAAATAAAGAAATTGTGCAAATAAAAGTCTCAGTTTGGTTAGAGATTCTGGGCATGCGCAGACTTATCCCTTCTCTTATACACATGGCTTTCATGCATGGATATGCACCATTATAGAATAAAAATAAATAAATAAACATGTGCCTTTAAATTCTTTCTCCGACAGGTGGTATGATGCCTTGTGGTCCGAGTGTCGGCTTGTAAACTAGTTGAAGCAGGTTCGATCCGCGCCATCGGAATCCTTTTTATTTTCACTTTTCTTCATATTATTTATTTATTTTTTTTAATTTTCAGTATAGAGAAAATTATTATTTTTCTTTTCAAGTAGTAAAATTTTGACCAGAATTCACAAAGATTTAAATATATTATTTAAAAAAAACTTCCAAAATAAAGAAATTGTGCAAATAAAAGTCTCAGTTTGGTTAGAGATTCTGGGCATGCGCAGACTTATCCCTTCTCTTATACACATGGCTTTCATGCATGGATATGCACCATTATAGAATAAAAATAAATAAATATACATGTGGCTTTAAATTCGGTCTCCGACAGGTCGTATGCTGCCTTGTGGTCCGAGTGTCGGCCTGTAAACTAGTTGAAGCAGGTTCGATCCGCGCCATCGGAATCCTTTTTATTTTCACTTTTCATCATATTATTTATTATTTTTTTTTTAATTTTCAGTATAGAGAAAATTATTATTTTTCTTTTCAAGTAGTAAAATTTTGACCAGAATTAACAAAGATTTAAATATATTATTTAAAAAAACTTCCAAAATAAAGAAATTGTGCAAATAAAAGTCTCAGTTTGGTTAGAGATTTTGGGCATGCGCAGACTTATCCCTTCTCTTATACACATGGCTTTCATGCATGGATATGCACCATTATAGAATAAAAATAAATAAATAAACATGTGCCTTTAAATTCTTTCTCCGACAGGTCGTATGATGCCTTGTGGTTCGAGTGTCGGCCTGTAAACTAGTTGAAGAAGGTTCGATCCGCGCCATCGGAATCCTTTTTATTTTCACTTTTCTTCATATTTTTTTTTTTTTTTAATTTTCAGTATAGAGAAAATTATTATTTTTCTTTTCAAGTAGTAAAATTTTGACCAGAATTCACAAAGATTTAAATATATTATTTAAAAAAAACTTCCAAAATAAAGAAATTGTGCAAATAAAAGTCTCAGTTTGGTTAGAGATTCTGGGCATGCGCAGACTTATCCCATCTCTTATACACATGGCTTTCATGCATGGATATGCACCATTATAGAATAAAAATAAATAAATAAACATGTGCCTTTAAATTCTTTCTCCGGCAGGTCGTATGCTGCCTTGTGGTCCGAGTGTCGGCCTGTAAACTAGTTGAAACAGGTTCGATCCGCGCCATCGGAATCCTTTTTATTTTCACTTTTCTTCATATTATTTATTTATTTTTTTAATTTTCAGTATAGAGAAAATTATTATTTTTTATTTCAAGCAGTAAAATTTTGACTAGAATTTACAAAGATTTAAATATATTATTTAAAAAAACTTCCAAAATAAAGAAATTGTGCAAATAAAAGTCTCAGTTTGGTTAGAGATTCTGGGCATGCGCAGACTTATCCCTTCTCTTATACACATGGCTTTCATGCATGGATATGCACCATTATAGAATAAAAATAAATAAATATACATGTGGCTTTAAATTCGGTCTCCGACAGGTCGTATGCTGCCTTGTGGTCCGAGTGTCGGCCTGTAAACTAGTTGAAGCAGGTTCGATCCGCGCCATCGGAATCCTTTTTATTTTCACTTTTCATCATATTATTTATTTTTTTTTTTAATTTTCAGTATAGAGAAAATTATTATTTTTCTTTTCAAGTAGTAAAATTTTGACCAGAATTCACAAAGATTTAAATATATTATTTAAAAAAACTTCCAAAATAAAGAAATTGTGCAAATAAAAGTCTCAGTTTGGTTAGAGATTCTGGGCATGCGCAGACTTATCCCTTCTCTTATACACATGGCTTTCATGCATGGATATGCACCATTATAGAATAAAAATAAATAAATAAACATGTGCCTTTAAATTCTTTCTCCGCCAGGTCGTATGATGCCTTGTGGTCCGAGTGTCGGCCTGTAAACTAGTTGAAGAAGGTTCGATCCGCGCCATCGGAATCCTTTTTATTTTCACTTTTCTTCATATTTTTTTTTTTTTTAATTTTCAGTATAGAGAAAATTATTATTTTTCTTTTCAAGTAGTAAAATTTTGACCAGAATTCACAAAGATTTAAATATATTATTTAAAAAAAACTTCCAAAATAAAGAAATTGTGCAAATAAAAGTCTCAGTTTGGTTAGAGATTCTGGGCATGCGCAGACTTATCCCTTCTCTTATACACATGGCTTTCATGCATGGATATGCACCATTATAGAATAAAAATAAATAAATAAACATGTGCCTTTAAATTCTTTCTCCGACAGGTGGTATGATGCCTTGTGGTCCGAGTGTCGGCTTGTAAACTAGTTGAAGCAGGTTCGATCCGCGCCATCGGAATCCTTTTTATTTTCACTTTTCTTCATATTATTTATTTATTTTTTTTAATTTTCAGTATAGAGAAAATTATTATTTTTCTTTTCAAGTAGTAAAATTTTGACCAGAATTCACAAAGATTTAAATATATTATTTAAAAAAAACTTCCAAAATAAAGAAATTGTGCAAATAAAAGTCTCAGTTTGGTTAGAGATTCTGGGCATGCGCAGACTTATCCCTTCTCTTATACACATGGCTTTCATGCATGGATATGCACCATTATAGAATAAAAATAAATAAATATACATGTGGCTTTAAATTCGGTCTCCGACAGGTCGTATGCTGCCTTGTGGTCCGAGTGTCGGCCTGTAAACTAGTTGAAGCAGGTTCGATCCGCGCCATCGGAATCCTTTTTATTTTCACTTTTCATCATATTATTTATTATTTTTTTTTTAATTTTCAGTATAGAGAAAATTATTATTTTTCTTTTCAAGTAGTAAAATTTTGACCAGAATTCACAAAGATTTAAATATATTATTTAAAAAAACTTCCAAAATAAAGAAATTGTGCAAATAAAAGTCTCAGTTTGGTTAGAGACTCTGGGCATGCGCAGACTTATCCCTTCTCTTATACACATTTCTTTCATGCATGGATATGCACCATTATAGAATAAAAATAAATAAATAAACATGTGCCTTTAAATTCTTTCTCCGACAGGTCGTATGATGCCTTGTGGTTCGAGTGTCGGCCTGTAAACTAGTTGAAGAAGGTTCGATCCGCGCCATCGGAATCCTTTTTATTTTCACTTTTCTTCATATTTTTTTTTTTTTTTAATTTTCAGTATAGAGAAAATTATTATTTTTCTTTTCAAGTAGTAAAATTTTGACCAGAATTCACAAAGATTTAAATATATTATTTAAAAAAACTTCCAAAATAAAGAAATTGTGCAAATAAAAGTCTCAGTTTGGTTAGAGATTCTGGGCATGCGCAGACTTATCCCTTCTCTTATACACATGGCTTTCATGCATGGATATGCACCATTATAGAATAAAAATAAATAAATAAACATGTGCCTTTAAATTCTTTCTCCGACAGGTCGTATGATGCCTTGTGGTTCGAGTGTCGGCCTGTAAACTAGTTGAAGAAGGTTCGATCCGCGCCATCGGAATCCTTTTTATTTTCACTTTTCTTCATATTTTTTTTTTTTTTTTTTTTAATTTTCAGTATAGAGAAAATTATTATTTTTCTTTTCAAGTAGTAAAATTTTGACCAGAATTCACAAAGATTTAAATATATTATTTAAAAAAAACTTCCAAAATAAAGAAATTGTGGAAATAAAAGTCTCAGTTTGGTTAGAGATTCTGGGCATGCGCAGACTTATCCCTTCTCTTATACACATGGCTTTCATGCATGGATATGCACCATTATAGAATAAAAATAAATAAATAAACATGTGCCTTTAAATTCTTTCTCCGACAGGTCGTATGATGCCTTGTGGTCCGAGTGTCGGCTTGTAAACTAGTTGAAGCAGGTTCGATCCGCGCCATCGGAATCCTTTTTATTTTCACTTTTCTTCATATTATTTATTTATTTTTTTTAATTTTCAGTATAGAGAAAATTATTATTTTTCTTTTCAAGTAGTAAAATTTTGACCAGAATTCACAAAGATTTAAATATATTATTTAAAAAAAACTTCCAAAATAAAGAAATTGTGCAAATAAAAGTCTCAGTTTGGTTAGAGATTCTGGGCATGCGCAGACTTATCCCTTCTCTTATACACATGGCTTTCATGCATGGATATGCACCATTATAGAATAAAAATAAATAAATATACATGTGGCTTTAAATTCGGTCTCCGACAGGTCGTATGCTGCCTTGTGGTCCGAGTGTCGGCCTGTAAACTAGTTGAAGCAGGTTCGATCCGCGCCATCGGAATCCTTTTTATTTTCACTTTTCATCATATTATTTATTATTTTTTTTTTAATTTTCAGTATAGAGAAAATTATTATTTTTCTTTTCAAGTAGTAAAATTTTGACCAGAATTCACAAAGATTTAAATATATTATTTAAAAAAACTTCCAAAATAAAGAAATTGTGCAAATAAAAGTCTCAGTTTGGTTAGAGATTCTGGGCATGCGCAGACTTATCCCTTCTCTTATACACATGGCTTTCATGCATGGATATGCACCATTATAGAATAAATAAATAAATAAACATGTGCCTTTAAATTCTTTCTCCGACAGGTCGTATGATGCCTTGTGGTTCGAGTGTCGGCCTGTAAACTAGTTGAAGAAGGTTCGATCCGCGCCATCGGAATCCTTTTTATTTTCACTTTTCTTCATATTTTTTTTTTTTTTTTAAATTTCAGTATAGAGAAAATTATTATTTTTCTTTTCAAGTAGTAAAATTTTGACCAGAATTCACAAAGATTTAAATATATTATTTAAAAAAAACTTCCAAAATAAAGAAATTGTGCAAATAAAAGTCTCAGTTTGGTTAGAGATTCTGGGCATGCGCAGACTTATCCCTTCTCTTATACACATGGCTTTCATGCATGGATATGCACCATTATAGAATAAAAATAAATAAATAAACATGTGCCTTTAAATTCTTTCTCCGGCAGGTCGTATGCTGCCTTGTGGTCCGAGTGTCGGCCTGTAAACTAGTTGAAACAGGTTCGATCCGCGCCATCGGAATCCTTTTTATTTTCACTTTTCTTCATATTATTTATTTATTTTTTTAATTTTCAGTATAGAGAAAATTATTATTTTTTATTTCAAGCAGTAAAATTTTGACTAGAATTTACAAAGATTTAAATATATTATTTAAAAAAACTTCCAAAATAAAGAAATTGTGCAAATAAAAGTCTCAGTTTGGTTAGAGATTCTGGTCATGCGCAGACTTATCCCTTCTCTTATACACATGGCTTTCATGCATGGATATGCACCATTATAGAATAAAAATAAATAAATATACATGTGGCTTTAAATTCGGTCTCCGACAGGTCGTATGCTGCCTTGTGGTCCGAGTGTCGGCCTGTAAACTAGTTGAAGCAGGTTCGATCCGCGCCATCGGAATCCTTTTTATTTTCACTTTTCATCATATTATTTATTTTTTTTTTTTAATTTTCAGTATAGAGAAAATTATTATTTTTCTTTTCAAGTAGTAAAATTTTGACCAGAATTCACAAAGATTTAAATATATTATTTAAAAAAACTTCCAAAATAAAGAAATTGTGCAAATAAAAGTCTCAGTTTGGTTAGAGATTCTGGGCATGCGCAGACTTATCCCTTCTCTTATACACATGGCTTTCATGCATGGATATGCACCATTATAGAATAAAAATAAATAAATAAACATGTGCCTTTAAATTCTTTCTCCGCCAGGTCGTATGATGCCTTGTGGTCCGAGTGTCGGCCTGTAAACTAGTTGAAGAAGGTTCGATCCGCGCCATCGGAATCCTTTTTATTTTCACTTTTCTTCATATTTTTTTTTTTTTTTAATTTTCAGTATAGAGAAAATTATTATTTTTCTTTTCAAGTAGTAAAATTTTGACCAGAATTCACAAAGATTTAAATATATTATTTAAAAAAAACTTCCAAAATAAAGAAATTGTGCAAATAAAAGTCTCAGTTTGGTTAGAGATTCTGGGCATGCGCAGACTTATCCCTTCTCTTATACACATGGCTTTCATGCATGGATATGCACCATTATAGAATAAAAATAAATAAATAAACATGTGCCTTTAAATTCTTTCTCCGACAGGTGGTATGATGCCTTGTGGTCCGAGTGTCGGCTTGTAAACTAGTTGAAGCAGGTTCGATCCGCGCCATCGGAATCCTTTTTATTTTCACTTTTCTTCATATTATTTATTTATTTTTTTTAATTTTCAGTATAGAGAAAATTATTATTTTTCTTTTCAAGTAGTAAAATTTTGACCAGAATTCACAAAGATTTAAATATATTATTTAAAAAAAACTTCCAAAATAAAGAAATTGTGCAAATAAAAGTCTCAGTTTGGTTAGAGATTCTGGGCATGCGCAGACTTATCCCTTCTCTTATACACATGGCTTTCATGCATGGATATGCACCATTATAGAATAAAAATAAATAAATATACATGTGGCTTTAAATTCGGTCTCCGACAGGTCGTATGCTGCCTTGTGGTCCGAGTGTCGGCCTGTAAACTAGTTGAAGCAGGTTCGATCCGCGCCATCGGAATCCTTTTTATTTTCACTTTTCATCATATTATTTATTATTTTTTTTTTTAATTTTCAGTATAGAGAAAATTATTATTTTTCTTTTCAAGTAGTAAAATTTTGACCAGAATTCACAAAGATTTAAATATATTATTTAAAAAAACTTCCAAAATAAAGAAATTGTGCAAATAAAAGTCTCAGTTTGGTTAGAGATTCTGGGCATGCGCAGACTTATCCCTTCTCTTATACACATGGATTTCATGCATGGATATGCACCATTATAGAATAAAAATAAATAAATAAACATGTGCCTTTAAATTCTTTCTCCGACAGGTCGTATGATGCCTTGTGGTCCGAGTGTCGGCTTGTAAACTAGTTGAAGCAGGTTCGTTCCGCGCCATCGGAATCCTTTTTATTTTCACTTTTCTTCATATTATTTATTTATTTTTTTTAATTTTCAGTATAGAGAAAATTATTATTTTTCTTTTCAAGTAGTAAAATTTTGACCAGAATTCACAAAGATTTAAATATATTATTTAAAAAAACTTCCAAAATAAAGAAATTGTGCAAATAAAAGTCTCAGTTTGGTTAGAGATTCTGGGCATGCGCAGACTTATCCCTTCTCTTATACACATGGCTTTCATGCATGGATATGCACCATTATAGAATAAAAATAAATAAATATACATGTGGCTTTAAATTCGATCTCCGACAGGTCGTATGCTGCCTTGTGGTCCGAGTGTCGGCCTGTAAACTAGTTGAAGCAGGTTCGATCCGCGCCATCGGAATCCTTTTTATTTTCACTTTTCTTCATATTTTTTTTTTTTTTTTTAATTTTCAGTATAGAGAAAATTATTATTTTTCTTTTCAAGTAGTAAAATTTTGACCAGAATTCACAAAGATTTAAATATATTATTTAAAAAAAACTTCCAAAATAAAGAAATTGTGCAAATAAAAGTCTCAGTTTGGTTAGAGATTCTGGGCATGCGCAGACTTATCCCTTCTCTTATACACATGGCTTTCATGCATGGATATGCACCATTATAGAATAAAAATAAATAAATAAACATGTGCCTTTAAATTCTTTCTCCGACAGGTGGTATGATGCCTTGTGGTCCGAGTGTCGGCTTGTAAACTAGTTGAAGCAGGTTCGATCCGCGCCATCGGAATCCTTTTTATTTTCACTTTTCTTCATATTATTTATTTATTTTTTTTAATTTTCAGTATAGAGAAAATTATTATTTTTCTTTTCAAGTAGTAAAATTTTGACCAGAATTCACAAAGATTTAAATATATTATTTAAAAAAAACTTCCAAAATAAAGAAATTGTGCAAATAAAAGTCTCAGTTTGGTTAGAGATTCTGGGCATGCGCAGACTTATCCCTTCTCTTATACACATGGCTTTCATGCATGGATATGCACCATTATAGAATAAAAATAAATAAATATACATGTGGCTTTAAATTCGGTCTCCGACAGTTCGTATGCTGCCTTGTGGTCCGAGTGTCGGCCTGTAAACTAGTTGAAGCAGGTTCGATCCGCGCCATCGGAATCCTTTTTATTTTCACTTTTCATCATATTATTTTTTTTTTTTTTTTTAATTTTCAGTATAGAGAAAATTATTATTTTTCTTTTCAAGTAGTAAAATTTTGACCAGAATTCACAAAGATTTAAATATATTATTTAAAAAAACTTCCAAAATAAAGAAATTGTGCAAATAAAAGTCTCAGTTTGGTTAGAGATTCTGGGCATGCGCAGACTTATCCCTTCTCTTATACACATGGCTTTCATGCATGGATATGCACCATTATAGAATAAAAATAAATAAATAAACATGTTCCTTTAAATTCTTTCTCCGACAGGTCGTATGATGCCTTGTGGTTCGAGTGTCGGCCTGTAAACTAGTTGAAGAAGGTTCGATCCGCGCCATCGGAATCCTTTTTATTTTCACTTTTCTTCATATTTTTTTTTTTTTTTTTTTTTAATTTTCAGTATAGAGAAAATTATTATTTTTCTTTTCAAGTAGTAAAATTTTGACCAGAATTCACAAAGATTTAAATATATTATTTAAAAAAAACTTCCAAAATAAAGAAATTGTGCAAATAAAAGTCTCAGTTTGGTTAGAGATTCTGGGCATGCGCAGACTTATCCCTTCTCTTATACACATGGCTTTCATGCATGGATATGCACCATTATAGAATAAAAATAAATAAATAAACATGTGCCTTTAAATTCTTTCTCCGACAGGTCGTATGATGCCTTGTGGTCCGAGTGTCGGCTTGTAAACTAGTTGAAGCAGGTTCGATCCGCGCCATCGGAATCCTTTTTATTTTCACTTTTCTTCATATTATTTATTTATTTTTTTTAATTTTCAGTATAGAGAAAATTATTATTTTTCTTTTCAAGTAGTAAAATTTTGACCAGAATTCACAAAGATTTAAATATATTATTTAAAAAAAACTTCCAAAATAAAGAAATTGTGCAAATAAAAGTCTCAGTTTGGTTAGAGATTCTGGGCATGCGCAGACTTATCCCTTCTCTTATACACATGGCTTTCATGCATGGATATGCACCATTATAGAATAAAAATAAATAAATATACATGTGGCTTTAAATTCGGTCTCCGACAGTTCGTATGCTGCCTTGTGGTCCGAGTGTCGGCCTGTAAACTAGTTGAAGCAGGTTCGATCCGCGCCATCGGAATCCTTTTTATTTTCACTTTTCATCATATTATTTATTTTTTTTTTTTTTAATTTTCAGTATAGAGAAAATTATTATTTTTCTTTTCAAGTAGTAAAATTTTGACCAGAATTCACAAAGATTTAAATATATTATTTAAAAAAACTTCCAAAATAAAGAAATTGTGCAAATAAAAGTCTCAGTTTGGTTCGAGATTCTGGGCATGCGCAGACTTATCCCTTCTCTTATACACATGGCTTTCATGCATGGATATGCACCATTATAGAATAAAAATAAATAAATAAACATGTTCCTTTAAATTCTTTCTCCGACAGGTCGTATGATGCCTTGTGGTTCGAGTGTCGGCCTGTAAACTAGTTGAAGAAGGTTCGATCCGCGCCATCGGAATCCTTTTTATTTTCACTTTTCTTCATATATTTTTTTTTTTTTTAATTTTCAGTATAGAGAAAATTATTATTTTTCTTTTCAAGTAGTAAAATTTTGACCAGAATTCACAAAGATTTAAATATATTATTTAAAAAAAACTTCCAAAATAAAGAAATTGTGCAAATAAAAGTCTCAGTTTGGTTAGAGATTCTGGGCATGCGCAGACTTATCCCTTCTCTTATACACATGGCTTTCATGCATGGATATGCACCATTATAGAATAAAAATAAATAAATAAACATGTGCCTTTAAATTCTTTCTCCGACAGGTCGTATGATGCCTTGTGGTCCGAGTGTCGGCTTGTAAACTAGTTGAAGCAGGTTCGATCCGCGCCATCGGAATCCTTTTTATTTTCACTTTTCTTCATATTATTTATTTATTTTTTTTAATTTTCAGCATAGAGAAAATTATTATTTTTCTTTTCAAGTAGTAAAATTTTGACCAGAATTCACAAAGATTTAAATATATTATTTAAAAAAAACTTCCAAAATAAAGAAATTGTGCAAATAAAAGTCTCAGTTTGGTTAGAGATTCTGGGCATGCGCAGACTTATCCCTGCTCTTATACACATGGCTTTCATGCATGGATATGCATCATTATAGAATAAAAATAAATAAATAAACATGTGGCTTTAAATTCGGTCTCCGACAGGTCGTATGCTGCCTTGTGGTCCGAGTATCGGCCTGTAAACTAGTTGAAGCAGGTTCGATCCGCGCCATCGAAATCCTTTTTATTTTCACTTTTCTTCATATTATTTATTTATTTTTTTTAATTTTCAGTATAGAGAAAATTATTATTTTTCTTTTCAAGCAGTAAAATTTTGACCAGAATTCACAAAGATTTAAATATATTATTTAAAAAAACTTCCAAAATAAAGAAATTGTGCAAATAAAAGTCTCAGTTTGGTTAGAGATTCTGGGCATGCGCAGACTTATCTCTTCTCTTATACACATGGCTTTCATGCATGGATATGCACCATTATAGAATAAAAATAAATAAATAAACATGTGCCTTTAAATTCTTTCTCCGACAGGTCGTATGCTGCCTTGTGGTCCGAGTGTCGGCCTGTAAACTAGTTGAAGCAGGTTCGATCCGCGCCATCGGTATCCTTTTTATTTTCACTTTTCTTCATATTATTTATTTATTTTTTTAATTTTCAGTATAGAGAAAATTATTATTTTTCTTTTCAAGCAGTAAAATTTTGACTAGAATTTACAAAGATTTAAATATATTATTTAAAAAAACTTCCAAAATAAAGAAATTGTGCAAATAAATGTCTCAGTTTGGTTAGAGATTCTGGGCATGCGCAGAATTATCACTTCTCTTATACACATGGCTTTCATGCATGGATATGCACCATTATAGAATAAAAATAAATAAATATACATGTGCCTTTAAATTCTTTCTCCGACAGGTCGTATGCTGCCTTGTGGTCCGAGTGTCGGCCTGTAAACTAGTTGAAGCAGGTTCGATCCGCGCCATCGGAATCCTTTTTATTTTCACTTTTCATCATATTATTTATTTATTTTTTTTAATTTTCAGTATAAAGAAAATTATTATTTTTCTTTTCAAGTAGTAAAATTTTGACCAGAATTCACAAAGATTTAAATATATTATTTAAAAAAACTTCCAAAATAAAGAAATTGTGCAAATAAAAGTCTCAGTTTGGTTAGAGATTCTGGGCATGCGCAGACTTATCCCTTCTCTTATACACATGGCTTTCAT
Source organism: Argiope bruennichi (assembly GCF_947563725.1). NCBI lineage: Eukaryota > Metazoa > Arthropoda > Arachnida > Araneae > Araneidae > Argiope > Argiope bruennichi. The sequence continues at coordinate 63,125,687 of NC_079152.1, read as the reverse complement.
GCATGGATATGCACCATTATAGAATAAAAATAAATAAATAAACATGTGCCTTTAAATTCTTTCTCCGCCAGGTCGTATGATGCCTTGTGGTCCGAGTGTCGGCCTGTAAACTAGTTGAAGCATGTTCGATCCGCGCCATCGGAATCCTTTTTATATTCACTTTTCTTCATATTATTTATTTATTTTTTTTAATTTTCAGTATAGAGAAAATTATTATTTTTCTTTTCAAGCAGTAAAATTTTGACCAGAATTCACAAAGATTTAAATATATTATTTAAAAAAACTTCCAAAATAAAGAAATTGTGCAAATAAAAGTCTCAGTTTGGTTAGAGATTCTGGGCATGCGCAGACTTATCCCTTCTCTTATACACATGGCTTTCATCCATGGATATGCACCATTATAGAATAAAAATAAATAAATAAACATGTGCCTTTAAATTCTTTCTCCGACAGGTCGTATGCTGCCTTGTGGTCCGAGTGTCGGCCTGTAAACTAGTTGAAGCAGGTTCGATCCGCGCCATCGGAATCCTTTTTATTTTCACTTTTCTTCATATTATTTATTTATTTTTTTAATTTTCAGTATAGAGAAAATTATTATTTTTCTTTTCAAGCAGTAAAATTTTGACTAGAATTTACAAAGATTTAAATATATTATTTAAAAAAACTTTCAAAATAAAGAAATTGTGCAAATAAAAGTCTCAGTTTGGTTAGAGATTCTGGGCATGCGCAGACTTATCACTTCTCTTATACACATGGCTTTCATGCATGGATATGCACCATTATAGAATAAAAATAAATAAATAAACATGTGGCTTTAAATTCGGTCTCCGACAGGTCGTATGCTGCCTTGTGGTCCGAGTATCGGCCTGTAAACTAGTTGAAGCAGGTTCGATTAGCGCCATCGGAATCCTATTTATTTTCACTTTTCTTCATATTATTTATTTATTTTTTTTAATTTTCAGTATAGAGAAAATTATTATTTTTCTTTTCAAGCAGTAAAATTTTGACCAGAATTCACAAAGATTTAAATATATTATTTAAAAAAACTTCCAAAATAAAGAAATTGTGCAAATAAAAGTCTCAGTTTGGTTAGAGATTCTGGGCATGCGCAGACTTATCTCTTCTCTTATACACATGGCTTTCATGCATGGATATGCACCATTATAGAATAAAAATAAATAAATAAACATGTGCCTTTAAATTCTTTCTCCGACAGGTCGAATGCTGCCTTGTGGTCCGAGTGTCGGCCTGTAAACTAGTTGAAGCAGGTTCGATCCGCGCCATCGGTATCCTTTTTATTTTCACTTTTCTTCATATTATTTATTTATTTTTTTAATTTTCAGTATAGAGAAAATTATTATTTTTCTTTTCAAGCAGTAAAATTTTGACCAGAATTCACAAAGATTTAAATATATTATTTAAAAAAACTTCCAAAATAAAGAAATTGTGCAAATAAAAGTCTCAGTTTGGTTAGAGATTCTGGGCATGCGCAGACTTATCTCTTCTCTTATACACATGGCTTTCATGCATGGATATGCACCATTATAGAATAAAAATAAATAAATAAACATGTGCCTTTAAATTCTTTCTCCGACAGGTCGTATGCTGCCTTGTGGTCCGAGTGTCGGCCTGTAAACTAGTTGAAGCAGGTTCGATCCGCGCCATCGGTATCCTTTTTATTTTCACTTTTCTTCATATTATTTATTTATTTTTTTAATTTTCAGTATAGAGAAAATTATTATTTTTCTTTTCAAGCAGTAAAATTTTGACTAGAATTTACAAAGATTTAAATATATTATTTAAAAAAACTTCCAAAATAAAGAAATTGTACAAATAAAAGTCTCAGTTTGGTTAGAGATTCTGGGCATGCGCAGAATTATCACTTCTCTTATACACATGGCTTTCATGCATGGATATGCACCATTATAGAATAAAAATAAATAAATAAACATGTGCCTTTAAATTCTTTCTCCGACAGGTCGTATGCTGCCTTGTGGTCCGAGTGTCGGCCTGTAAACTAGTTGAAGCAGGTTCGATTCGCGCCATCGGTATCCTTTTTATTTTCACTTTTCTTCATATTATTTATTTATTTTTTTAATTTTCAGTATAGAGAAAATTATTATTTTTCTTTTCAAGCAGTAAAATTTTGACTAGAATTTACAAAGATTTAAATATATTATTTAAAAAAACTTCCAAAATAAAGAAATTGTACAAATAAAAGTCTCAGTTTGGTTAGAGATTCTGGGCATGCGCAGAATTATCACTTCTCTTATACACATGGCTTTCATGCATGGATATGCACCATTATAGAATAAAAATAAATAAATATACATGTGCCTTTAAATTCTTTCTCCGACAGGTCGTATGCTGCCTTGTGGTCCGAGTGTCGGCCTGTAAACTAGTTGAAGCAGGTTCGATCCGCGCTATCGGAATCCTTTTTATTTTCACTTTTCATCATATTATTTATTTATTTTTTTTAATTTTCAGTATAGAGAAAATTATTATTTTTCTTTTCAAGTAGTAAAATTTTGACCAGAATTCACAAAGATTTAAATATATTATTTAAAAAAACTTCCAAAATAAAGAAATTGTGCAAATAAAAGTCTCAGTTTGGTTAGAGATTCTGGGCATGCGCAGACTTATCCCTTCTCTTATACACATGGCTTTCATGCATGGATATGCACCATTATAGAATAAAAATAAATAAATAAACATGTGCCTTTAAATTCTTTCTCCGACAGGTCGTATGATGCCTTGTGGTCCGAGTGTCGGCCTGTAAACTAGTTGAAGCAGGTTCAATCCGCGCCATCGGAATCCTTTTTATTTTCACTTTTCTTCATATTATTTATTTATTTTTTTTAATTTTCAGTATAGAGAAAATTATTATTTTTCTTTTCAAGTAGTAAAATTTTGACCAGAATTCACAAAGATTTAAATATATTATTTAAAAAAAACTTCCAAAATAAAGAAATTGTGCAAATAAAAGTCTCAGTTTGGTTAGAGATTCTGGGCATGCGCAGACTTATCCCTGCTCTTATACACATGGCTTTCATGCATGGATATGCACCATTATAGAATAAAAATAAATAAATAAACATGTGGCTTTAAATTCGGTCTCCGACAGGTCGTATGCTGCCTTGTGGTCCGAGTGTCGGCCTGTAAACTAGTTGAAGCAGGTTCGATCCGCGCCATCGGAACCCTTTTTATTTTCACTTTTCTTCATATTATTTATTTATTTTTTTAATTTTCAGTATAGAGAAAATTATTATTTTTCTTTTCAAGCAGTAAAATTTTGACTAGAATTTACAAAGATTTAAATATATTATTTAAAAAAACTTCCAAAATAAAGAAATTGTGCAAATAAAAGTCTCAGTTTGGTTAGAGATTCTGGGCATGCGCAGAATTATCACTTGTCTTATACACATGGCTTTCATGCATGGATATGCACCATTATAGAATAAAAATAAATAAATATACATGTGCCTTTAAATTCTTTCTCCGACAGGTCGTATGCTGCCTTGTGGTCCGAGTGTCGGCCTGTAAACTAGTTGAAGCAGGTTCGATCCGCGCCATCGGAATCCTTTTTATTTTCACTTTTCATCATATTATTTATTTATTTTTTTTAATTTTCAGTATAGAGAAAATTATTATTTTTCTTTTCAAGTAGTAAAATTTTGACCAGAATTCACAAAGATTTAAATATATTATTTAAAAAAACTTCCAAAATAAAGAAATTGTGCAAATAAAAGTCTCAGTTTGGTTAGAGATTCTGGGCATGCGCAGACTTATCCCTTCTCTTATACACATGGCTTTCATGCATGGATATGCACCATTATAGAATAAAAATAAATAAATAAACATGTGCCTTTAAATTCTTTCTCCGACAGGTCGTATGATGAATTGTGGTCCGAGTGTCGGCCTGTAAACTAGTTGAAGCAGGTTCGATCCGCGACATCGGAATCCTTTTTATTTTCACTTTTCTTCATATTATTTATTTATTTTTTTTAATTTTCAGTATAGAGAAAATTATTATTTTTCTTTTCAAGTAGTAAAATTTTGACCAGAATTCACAAAGATTTAAATATATTATTTAAAACAAACTTCCAAAATAAAGAAATTGTGCAAATAAAAGTCTCAGTTTGGTTAGAGATTCTGGGCATGCGCAGACTTATCCCTGCTCTTATACACATGGCTTTCATGCATGGATATGCACCATTATAGAATAAAAATAAATAAATAAACATGTGGCTTTAAATTCGGTCTCCGACAGGTCGTATGCTGCCTTGTGGTCCGAGTATCGGCCTGTAAACTAGTTGAAGCAGGTTCGATCCGCGCCATCGAAATCCTTTTTATTTTCACTTTTCTTCATATTATTTATTTATTTTTTTTAATTTTCAGTATAGAGAAAATTATTATTTTTCTTTTCAAGCAGTAAAATTTTGACCAGAATTCACAAAGATTTAAATATATTATTTAAAAAAACTTCCAAAATAAAGAAATTGTGCAAATAAAAGTCTCAGTTTTGTTAGAGATTCTGGGCATGCGCAGACTTATCTCTTCTCTTATACACATGGCTTTCATGCATGGATATGCACCATTATAGAATAAAAATAAATAAATAAACATGTGCCTTTAAATTCTTTCTCCGACAGGTCGTATGCTGCCTTGTGGTCCGAGTGTCGGCCTGTAAACTAGTTGAAGCAGGTTCGATCCGCGCCATCGGTATCCTTTTTATTTTCACTTTTCTTCATATTATTTATTTATTTTTTTAATTTTCAGTATAGAGAAAATTATTATTTTTCTTTCCAAGTAGTAAAATTTTGACTAGAATTTACAAAGATTTAAATATATTATTTAAAAAAACTTCCAAAATAAAGAAATTGTGCAAATAAATGTCTCAGTTTGGTTAGAGATTCTGGGCATGCGCAGACTTATCCCTTCTCTTATACACATGGCTTTCATGCATGGATATGCACCATTATAGAATAAAAATAAATAAATAAACATGTGCCTTTAAATTCTTTCTCCGCCAGGTCGTATGATGCCTTGTGGTCCGAGTGTCGGCCTGTAAACTAGTTGAAGCATGTTCGATCCGCGCCATCGGAATCCTTTTTATATTCACTTTTCTTCATATTATTTATTTATTTTTTTTAATTTTCAGTATAGAGAAAATTATTATTTTTCTTTTCAAGTAGTAAAATTTTGACCAGAATTCACAAAGATTTAAATATATTATTTAAAAAAAACTTCCAAAATAAAGAAATTGTGCAAATAAAAGTCTCAGTTTGGTTAGAGATTCTGGGCATGCGCAGACTTATCCCTGCTCTTATACACATGGCTTTCATGCATGGATATGCACCATTATAGAATAAAAATAAATAAATAAACATGTGGCTTTAAATTCGGTCTCCGACAGGTCGTATGCTGCCTTGTGGTCCGAGTATCGGCCTGTAAACTAGTTGAAGCAGGTTCGATCCGCGCCATCGGAATCCTTTTTATTTTCACTTTTCTTCATATTATTTATTTATTTTTTTTAATTTTCAGTATAGAGAAAATTATTATTTTTCTTTTCAAGCAGTAAAATTTTGACCAGAATTCACAAAGATTTAAATATATTATTTAAAAAAACTTCCAAAATAAAGAAATTGTGCAAATAAAAGTCTCAGTTTGGTTAGAGATTCTGGGCATGCGCAGACTTATCCCTTCTCTTATACACATGGCTTTCATCCATGGATATGCACCATTATAGAATAAAAATAAATAAATAAACATGTGCCTTTAAATTCTTTCTCCGACAGGTCGTATGCTGCCTTGTGGTCCGAGTGTCGGCCTGTAAACTAGTTGAAGCAGGTTCGATCCGCGCCATCGGAATCCTTTTTATTTTCACTTTTCTTCATATTATTTATTTATTTTTTTAATTTTCAGTATAGAGAAAATTATTATTTTTCTTTTCAAGCAGTAAAATTTTGACTAGAATTTACAAAGATTTAAATATATTATTTAAAAAAACTTTCAAAATAAAGAAATTGTGCAAATAAAAGTCTCAGTTTGGTTAGAAATTCTGGGCATGCGCAGACTTATCACTTCTCTTATACACATGGCTTTCATGCATGGATATGCACCATTATAGAATAAAAATAAATAAATAAACATGTGGCTTTAAATTCGGTCTCCGACAGGTCGTATGCTGCCTTGTGGTCCGAGTATCGGCCTGTAAACTAGTTGAAGCAGGTTCGATTAGCGCCATCGGAATCCTATTTATTTTCACTTTTCTTCATATTATTTATTTATTTTTTTTAATTTTCAGTATAGAGAAAATTATTATTTTTCTTTTCAAGCAGTAAAATTTTGACCAGAATTCACAAAGATTTAAATATATTATTTAAAAAAACTTCCAAAATAAAGAAATTGTGCAAATAAAAGTCTCAGTTTGGTTAGAGATTCTGGGCATGCGCAGACTTATCTCTTCTCTTATACACATGGCTTTCATGCATGGATATGCACCATTATAGAATAAAAATAAATAAATAAACATGTGCCTTTAAATTCTTTCTCCGACAGATCGCTGCCTTGTGGTCCGAGTGTCGGCCTGTAAACTAGTTGAAGCAGGTTCGATCCGCGCCATCGGTATCCTTTTTATTTTCACTTTTCTTCATATTATTTATTTATTTTTTTAATTTTCAGTATAGAGAAAATTATTATTTTTCTTTTCAAGCAGTAAAATTTTGACTAGAATTTACAAAGATTTAAATATATTATTTAAAAAAACTTCCAAAATAAAGAAATTGTACAAATAAGAGTCTCAGTTTGGTTAGAGATTCTGGGCATGCGCAGAATTATCACTTCTCTTATACACATGGCTTTCATGCATGGATATGCACCATTATAGAATAAAAATAAATAAATATACATGTGCCTTTAAATTCTTTCTCCGACAGGTCGTATGCTGCCTTGTGGTCCGAGTGTCGGCCTGTAAACTAGTTGAAGCAGGTTCGATCCGCGCTATCGGAATCCTTTTTATTTTCACTTTTCATCATATTATTTATTTATTTTTTTTAATTTTCAGTATAGAGAAAATTATTATTTTTCTTTTCAAGTAGTAAAATTTTGACCAGAATTCACAAAGATTTAAATATATTATTTAAAAAAACTTCCAAAATAAAGAAATTGTGCAAATAAAAGTCTCAGTTTGGTTAGAGATTCTGGGCATGCGCAGACTTATCCCTTCTCTTATACACATGGCTTTCATGCATGGATATGCACCATTATAGAATAAAAATAAATAAATAAACATGTGCCTTTAAATTCTTTCTCCGACAGGTCGTATGATGCCTTGTGGTCCGAGTGTCGGCCTGTAAACTAGTTGAAGCAGGTTCAATCCGCGCCATCGGAATCCTTTTTATTTTCACTTTTCTTCATATTATTTATTTATTTTTTTTAATTTTCAGTATAGAGAAAATTATTATTTTTCTTTTCAAGTAGTAAAATTTTGACCAGAATTCACAAAGATTTAAATATATTATTTAAAAAAAACTTCCAAAATAAAGAAATTGTGCAAATAAAAGTCTCAGTTTGGTTAGAGATTCTGGGCATGCGCAGACTTATCCCTGCTCTTATACACATGGCTTTCATGCATGGATATGCACCATTATAGAATAAAAATAAATAAATAAACATGTGGCTTTAAATTCGGTCTCCGACAGGTCGTATGCTGCCTTGTGGTCCGAGTATCGGCCTGTAAACTAGTTGAAGCAGGTTCGATCCGCGCCATCGGAATCCTTTTTATTTTCACTTTTCTTCATATTATTTATTTATTTTTTTTAATTTTCAGTATAGAGAAAATTATTATTTTTCTTTTCAAGCAGTAAAATTTTGACCAGAATTCACAAAGATTTAAATATATTATTTAAAAAAACTTCCAAAATAAAGAAATTGTGCAAATAAAAGTCTCAGTTTGGTTAGAGATTCTGGGCATGCGCAGACTTATCCCTTCTCTTATACACATGGCTTTCATGCATGGATATGCACCATTATAGAATAAAAATAAATAAATAAACATGTGCCTTTAAATTCTTTCTCCGACAGGTCGTATGCTGCCTTGTGGTCCGAGTGTCGGCCTGTAAACTAGTTGAAGCAGGTTCGATCCGCGCCATCGGAATCCTTTTTATTTTCACTTTTCTTCATATTATTTATTTATTTTTTTAATTTTCAGTATAGAGAAAATTATTATTTTTCTTTTCAAGCAGTAAAATTTTGACTAGAATTTACAAAGATTTAAATATATTATTTAAAAAAACTTCCAAAATAAAGAAATTGTGCAAATAAAAGTCTCTGTTTGGTTAGAGATTCTGGGCATGCGCAGACTTATCTCTTCTCTTATACATATGGCTTTCATGCATGGATATGCACCATTATAGAATAAAAATAAATAAATAAACATGTGCCTTTAAATTCTTTCTCCGACAGGTCGTATGCTGCCTTGTGGTCCGAGTGTCGGCCTGTAAACTAGTTGAAGCAGGTTCGATCCGCGCCATCGGAACCCTTTTTATTTTCACTTTTCTTCATATTATTTATTTATTTTTTTAATTTTCAGTATAGAGAAAATTATTATTTTTCTTTTCAAGCAGTAAAATTTTGACTAGAATTTACAAAGATTTAAATATATTATTTAAAAAAACTTCCAAAATAAAGAAATTGTGCAAATAAAAGTCTCAGTTTGGTTAGAGATTCTGGGCATGCGCAGACTTATCCCTTCTCTTATACACATGGCTTTCATGCATGGATATGCACCATTATAGAATAAAAATAAATAAATAAACATGTGCCTTTAAATTCTTTCTCCGACAGGTCGTATGATGCCTTGTGGTCCGAGTGTCGGCCTGTAAACTAGTTGAAGCAGGTTCGATCCGCGCCATCGGAACCCTTTTTATTTTCACTTTTCTTCATATTATTTATTTATTTTTTTAATTTTCAGTATAGAGAAAATTATTATTTTTCTTTTCAAGCAGTAAAATTTTGACTAGAATTTACAAAGATTTAAATATATTATTTAAAAAAACTTCCAAAATAAAGAAATTGTGCAAATAAAAGTCTCAGTTTGGTTAGAGATTCTGGGCATGCGCAGACTTATCACTTCTCTTATACACATGGCTTTCATGCATGGATATGCACCATTATAGAATAAAAATAAATAAATAAACATGTGGCTTTAAATTCGGTCTCCGACAGGTCGTATGCTGCCTTGTGGTCCGAGTATCGGCCTGTAAACTAGTTGAAGCAGGTTCGATCCGCGCCATCGGAATCCTTTTTATTTTCACTTTTCTTCATATTATTTATTTATTTTTTTTAATTTTCAGTATAGAGAAAATTATTATTTTTCTTTTCAAGCAGTAAAATTTTGACCAGAATTCACAAAGATTTAAATATATTATTTTAAAAAACTTCCAAAATAAAGAAATTGTGCAAATAAAAGTCTCAGTTTGGTTAGAGATTCTGGGCATGCGCAGACTTATCTCTTCTCTTATACATATGGCTTTCATGCATGGATATGCACCATTATAGAATAAAAATAAATAAATAAACATGTGGCTTTAAATTCTTTCTCCGACAGGTCGTATGCTGGCTTGTGGTCCGAGTATCGGCCTGTAAACTAGTTGAAGCAGGTTCGATCCGCGCCATCGGAATCCTTTTTATTTTCACTTTTCTTCATATTATTTATTTATTTTTTTTAATTTTCAGTATAGAGAAAATTATTATTTTTCTTTTCAAGCAGTAAAATTTTGACCAGAATTCACAAAGATTTAAATATATTATTTTAAAAAACTTCCAAAATAAAGAAATTGTGCAAATAAAAGTCTCAGTTTGGTTAGAGATTCTGGGCATGCGCAGACTTATCTCTTCTCTTATACATATGGCTTTCATGCATGGATATGCACCATTATAGAATAAAAATAAATAAATAAACATGTGCCTTTAAATTCTTTCTCCGACAGGTCGTATGCTGGCTTGTGGTCCGAGTATCGGCCTGTAAACTAGTTGAAGCAGGTTCGATCCGCGCCATCGGAATCCTTTTTATTTTCACTTTTCTTCATATTATTTATTTATTTTTTTTTAATTTTCAGTATAGAGAAAATTATTATTTTTCTTTTCAAGCAGTAAAATTTTGACCAGAATTCACAAAGATTTAAATATATTATTTAAAAAAACTTCCAAAATAAAGAAATTGTGCAAATAAAAGTCTCAGTTTGGTTAGAGATTCTGGGCATGCGCAGAATTATCACTTGTCTTATACACATGGCTTTCATGCATGGATATGCACCATTATAGAATAAAAATAAATAAATATACATGTGCCTTTAAATTCTTTCTCCGACAGGTCGTATGCTGCCTTGTGGTCCGAGTGTCGGCCTGTAAACTAGTTGAAGCAGGTTCGATCCGCGCCATCGGAATCCTTTTTATTTTCACTTTTCATCATATTATTTATTTATTTTTTTTAATTTTCAGTATAGAGAAAATTATTATTTTTCTTTTCAAGTAGTAAAAGTTTGACCAGAATTCACAAAGATTTAAATATATTATTTAAAAAAACTTCCAAAATAAAGAAATTGTGCAAATAAAAGTCTCAGTTTGGTTAGAGATTCTGGGCATGCGCAGACTTATCCCTTCTCTTATACACATGGCTTTCATGCATGGATATGCACCATTATAGAATAAAAATAAATAAATAAACATGTGGCTTTAAATTCGGTCTCCGACAGGTCGTATGCTGCCTTGTGGTCCGAGTATCGGCCTGTAAACTAGTTGAAGCAGGTTCGATCCGCGCCATCGGAATCCTTTTTATTTTCACTTTTCTTCATATTATTTATTTATTTTTTTTAATTTTCAGTATAGAGAAAATTATTATTTTTCTTTTCAAGCAGTAAAATTTTGACCAGAATTCACAAAGATTTAAATATATTATTTAAAAAAACTTCCAAAATAAAGAAATTGTGCAAATAAAAGTCTCAGTTTGGTTAGAGATTCTGGGCATGCGCTGACTTATCTCTTCTCTTATACATATGGCTTTCATGCATGGATATGCACCATTATAGAATAAAAATAAATAAATAAACATGTGCCTTTAAATTCTTTCTCCGACAGGTCGTATGCTGCCTTGTGGTCCGAGTGTCAGCCTGTAAACTAGTTGAAGCAGGTTCGATCCGCGCCATCGGAACCCTTTTTATTTTCACTTTTCTTCATATTATTTATTTATTTTTTTAATTTTCAGTATAGAGAAAATTATTATTTTTCTTTTCAAGCAGTAAAATTTTGACTAGAATTTACAAAGATTTAAATATATTATTTAAAAAAACTTCCAAAATAAAGAAATTGTGCAAATAAAAGTCTCAGTTTGGTTAGAGATTCTGGGCATGCGCAGACTTATCCCTTCTCTTATACACATGGCTTTCATGCATGGATATGCACCATTATAGAATAAAAATAAATAAATAAACATGTGCCTTTAAATTCTTTCTCCGACAGGTCGTATGATGCCTTGTGGTCCGAGTGTCGGCCTGTAAACTAGTTGAAGCAGGTTCGATCCGCGTCATCGGAATCCTTTTTATTTTCACTTTTCTTCATATTATTTATTTATTTTTTTTAATTTTCAGTATAGAGAAAATTATTATTTTTCTTTTCAAGTAGTAAAATTTTGACCAGAATTCACAAAGATTTAAATATATTATTTAAAAAAAACTTCCAAAATAAAGAAATTGTGCAAATAAAAGTCTCAGTTTGGTTAGAGATTCTGGGCATGCGCAGACTTATCCCTGCTCTTATACACATGGCTTTCATGCATGGATATGCACCATTATAGAATAAAAATAAATAAATAAACATGTGGCTTTAAATTCGGTCTCCGACAGGTCGTATGCTGCCTTGTGGTCCGAGTATCGGCCTGTAAACTAGTTGAAGCAGGTTCGATCCGCGCCATCGGAATCCTTTTTATTTTCACTTTTCTTCATATTATTTATTTATTTTTTTTAATTTTCAGTATAGAGAAAATTATTATTTTTCTTTTCAAGCAGTAAAATTTTGACCAGAATTCACAAAGATTTAAATATATTATTTAAAAAAACTTCCAAAATAAAGAAATTGTGCAAATAAAAGTCTCAGTTTGGTTAGAGATTCTGGGCATGCGCAGACTTATCTCTTCTCTTATACATATGGCTTTCATGCATGGATATGCACCATTATAGAATAAAAATAAATAAATAAACATGTGCCTTTAAATTCTTTCTCCGACAGGTCGTATGCTGCCTTGTGGTCCGAGTGTCGGCCTGTAAACTAGTTGAAGCAGGTTCGATCCGCGCCATCGGAACCCTTTTTATTTTCACTTTTCTTCATATTATTTATTTATTTTTTTAATTTTCAGTATAGAGAAAATTATTATTTTTCTTTTCAAGCAGTAAAATTTTGACTAGAATTTACAAAGATTTAAATATATTATTTAAAAAAACTTCCAAAATAAAGAAATTGTGCAAATAAAAGTCTCAGTTTGGTTAGAGATTCTGGGCATGCGCAGACTTATCCCTTCTCTTATACACATGGCTTTCATGCATGGATATGCACCATTATAGAATAAAAATAAATAAATAAACATGTGCCTTTAAATTCTTTCTCCGACAGGTCGTATGATGCCTTGTGGTCCGAGTGTCGGCCTGTAAACTAGTTGAAGCAGGTTCGATCCGCGCCATCGGAACCCTTTTTATTTTCACTTTTCTTCATATTATTTATTTATTTTTTTAATTTTCAGTATAGAGAAAATTATTATTTTTCTTTTCAAGCAGTAAAATTTTGACTAGAATTTACAAAGATTTAAATATATTATTTAAAAAAACTTCCAAAATAAAGAAATTGTGCAAATAAAAGTCTCAGTTTGGTTAGAGATTCTGGGCATGCGCAGACTTATCACTTCTCTTATACACATGGCTTTCATGCATGGATATGCACCATTATAGAATAAAAATAAATAAATAAACATGTGGCTTTAAATTCGGTCTCCGACAGGTCGTATGCTGCCTTGTGGTCCGAGTATCGGCCTGTAAACTAGTTGAAGCAGGTTCGATCCGCGCCATCGGAATCCTTTTTATTTTCACTTTTCTTCATATTATTTATTTATTTTTTTTAATTTTCAGTATAGAGAAAATTATTATTTTTCTTTTCAAGCAGTAAAATTTTGACCAGAATTCACAAAGATTTAAATATATTATTTAAAAAAACTTCCAAAATAAAGAAATTGTGCAAATAAAAGTCTCAGTTTGGTTAGAGATTCTGGGCATGCGCAGACTTATCTCTTCTCTTATACATATGGCTTTCATGCATGGATATGCACCATTATAGAATAAAAATAAATAAATAAACATGTGGCTTTAAATTCTTTCTCCGACAGGTCGTATGCTGGCTTGTGGTCCGAGTATCGGCCTGTAAACTAGTTGAAGCAGGTTCGATCCGCGCCATCGGAATCCTTTTTATTTTCACTTTTCTTCATATTATTTATTTATTTTTTTTAATTTTCAGTATAGAGAAAATTATTATTTTTCTTTTCAAGCAGTAAAATTTTGACCAGAATTCACAAAGATTTAAATATATTATTTTAAAAAACTTCCAAAATAAAGAAATTGTGCAAATAAAAGTCTCAGTTTGGTTAGAGATTCTGGGCATGCGCAGACTTATCTCTTCTCTTATACATATGGCTTTCATGCATGGATATGCACCATTATAGAATAAAAATAAATAAATAAACATGTGCCTTTAAATTCTTTCTCCGACAGGTCGTATGCTGGCTTGTGGTCCGAGTATCGGCCTGTAAACTAGTTGAAGCAGGTTCGATCCGCGCCATCGGAATCCTTTTTATTTTCACTTTTCTTCATATTATTTATTTATTTTTTTTTAATTTTCAGTATAGAGAAAATTATTATTTTTCTTTTCAAGCAGTAAAATTTTGACCAGAATTCACAAAGATTTAAATATATTATTTAAAAAAACTTCCAAAATAAAGAAATTGTGCAAATAAAAGTCTCAGTTTGGTTAGAGATTCTGGGCATGCGCAGAATTATCACTTGTCTTATACACATGGCTTTCATGCATGGATATGCACCATTATAGAATAAAAATAAATAAATATACATGTGCCTTTAAATTCTTTCTCCGACAGGTCGTATGCTGCCTTGTGGTCCGAGTGTCGGCCTGTAAACTAGTTGAAGCAGGTTCGATCCGCGCCATCGGAATCCTTTTTATTTTCACTTTTCATCATATTATTTATTTATTTTTTTTAATTTTCAGTATAGAGAAAATTATTATTTTTCTTTTCAAGTAGTAAAATTTTGACCAGAATTCACAAAGATTTAAATATATTATTTAAAAAAACTTCCAAAATAAAGAAATTGTGCAAATAAAAGTCTCAGTTTGGTTAGAGATTCTGGGCATGCGCAGACTTATCCCTTCTCTTATACACATGGCTTTCATGCATGGATATGCACCATTATAGAATAAAAATAAATAAATAAACATGTGGCTTTAAATTCGGTCTCCGACAGGTCGTATGCTGCCTTGTGGTCCGAGTATCGGCCTGTAAACTAGTTGAAGCAGGTTCGATCCGCGCCATCGGAATCCTTTTTATTTTCACTTTTCTTCATATTATTTATTTATTTTTTTTAATTTTCAGTATAGAGAAAATTATTATTTTTCTTTTCAAGCAGTAAAATTTTGACCAGAATTCACAAAGATTTAAATATATTATTTAAAAAAACTTCCAAAATAAAGAAATTGTGCAAATAAAAGTCTCAGTTTGGTTAGAGATTCTGGGCATGCGCTGACTTATCTCTTCTCTTATACATATGGCTTTCATGCATGGATATGCACCATTATAGAATAAAAATAAATAAATAAACATGTGCCTTTAAATTCTTTCTCCGACAGGTCGTATGCTGCCTTGTGGTCCGAGTGTCAGCCTGTAAACTAGTTGAAGCAGGTTCGATCCGCGCCATCGGAACCCTTTTTATTTTCACTTTTCTTCATATTATTTATTTATTTTTTTAATTTTCAGTATAGAGAAAATTATTATTTTTCTTTTCAAGCAGTAAAATTTTGACTAGAATTTACAAAGATTTAAATATATTATTTAAAAAAACTTCCAAAATAAAGAAATTGTGCAAATAAAAGTCTCAGTTTGGTTAGAGATTCTGGGCATGCGCAGACTTATCCCTTCTCTTATACACATGGCTTTCATGCATGGATATGCACCATTATAGAATAAAAATAAATAAATAAACATGTGCCTTTAAATTCTTTCTCCGACAGGTCGTATGATGCCTTGTGGTCCGAGTGTCGGCCTGTAAACTAGTTGAAGCAGGTTCGATCCGCGTCATCGGAATCCTTTTTATTTTCACTTTTCTTCATATTATTTATTTATTTTTTTTAATTTTCAGTATAGAGAAAATTATTATTTTTCTTTTCAAGTAGTAAAATTTTGACCAGAATTCACAAAGATTTAAATATATTATTTAAAAAAAACTTCCAAAATAAAGAAATTGTGCAAATAAAAGTCTCAGTTTGGTTAGAGATTCTGGGCATGCGCAGACTTATCCCTGCTCTTATACACATGGCTTTCATGCATGGATATGCACCATTATAGAATAAAAATAAATAAATAAACATGTGGCTTTAAATTCGGTCTCCGACAGGTCGTATGCTGCCTTGTGGTCCGAGTATCGGCCTGTAAACTAGTTGAAGCAGGTTCGATCCGCGCCATCGG
Organism: Argiope bruennichi; assembly: GCF_947563725.1. Classification (NCBI taxonomy): domain Eukaryota; kingdom Metazoa; phylum Arthropoda; class Arachnida; order Araneae; family Araneidae; genus Argiope; species Argiope bruennichi. The sequence continues at coordinate 63,109,894 of NC_079152.1, read as the reverse complement.
AATCCTTTTTATTTTCACTTTTCTTCATATTATTTATTTATTTTTTTTAATTTTCAGTATAGAGAAAATTATTATTTTTCTTTTCAAGCAGTAAAATTTTGACCAGAATTCACAAAGATTTAAATATATTATTTAAAAAAACTTCCAAAATAAAGAAATTGTGCAAATAAAAGTCTCAGTTTGGTTAGAGATTCTGGGCATGCGCAGACTTATCCCTTCTCTTATACACATGGCTTTCATGCATAGATATGCACCATTATAGAATAAAAATAAATAAATAAACATGTGCCTTTAAATTCTTTCTCCGACAGGTCGTATGCTGCCTTGTGGTCCGAGTGTCGGCCTGTAAATTAGTTGAAGCAGGTTCGATCCGCGCCATCGGAATCCTTTTTATTTTCACTTTTCTTCATATTATTTATTTATTTTTTTAATTTTCAGTATAGAGAAAATTATTATTTTTCTTTTCAAGCAGTAAAATTTTGACTAGAATTTACAAAGATTTAAATATATTATTTAAAAAAACTTCCAAAATAAAGAAATTGTGCAAATAAAAGTCTCAGTTTGGTTAGAGATTCTGGGCATGCGCAGACTTATCACTTCTCTTATACACATGGCTTTCATGCATGGATATGCACCATTATAGAATAAAAATAAATAAATAAACATGTGGCTTTAAATTCGGTCTCCGACAGGTCGTATGCTGCCTTGTGGTCCGAGTATCGGCCTGTAAACTAGTTGAAGCAGGTTCGATCCGCGCCATCGGAATCTTTTTTATTTTCACTTTTCTTCATATTATTTATTTATTTTTTTTAATTTTCAGTATAGAGAAAATTATTATTTTTCTTTTCAAGCAGTAAAATTTTGACCAGAATTCACAAAGATTTAAATATATTATTTAAAAAAACTTCCAAAATAAAGAAATTGTGCAAATAAAAGTCTCAGTTTGGTTAGAGATTCTGGGCATGCGCAGACTTATCTCTTCTCTTATACATATGGCTTTCATGCATGGATATGCACCATTATAGAATAAAAATAAATAAATAAACATGTGCCTTTAAATTCTTTCTCCGACAGGTCGTATGCTGGCTTGTGGTCCGAGCGTCGGCCTGTAAACTAGTTGAAGCAGGTTCGATCCGCGCCATCGGAACCCTTTTTATTTTCACTTTTCTTCATATTATTTATTTATTTTTTTAATTTTCAGTATAGAGAAAATTATTATTTTTCTTTTCAAGCAGTAAAATTTTGACTAGAATTTACAAAGATTTAAATATATTATTTAAAAAAACTTCCAAAATAAAGAAATTGTGCAAATAAAAGTCTCAGTTTGGTTAGAGATTCTGGGCATGCGCAGAATTATCACTTGTCTTATACACATGGCTTTCATGCATGGATATGCACCATTATAGAATAAAAATAAATAAATATACATGTGCCTTTAAATTCTTTCTCCGACAGGTCGTATGCTGCCTTGTGGTCCGAGTGTCGGCCTGTAAACTAGTTGAAGCAGGTTCGATCCGCGCCATCGGAATCCTTTTTATTTTCACTTTTCATCATATTATTTATTTATTTTTTTTAATTTTCAGTATAGAGAAAATTATTATTTTTCTTTTCAAGTAGTAAAATTTTGACCAGAATTCACAAAGATTTAAATATATTATTTAAAAAAACTTCCAAAATAAAGAAATTGTGCAAATAAAAGTCTCAGTTTGGTTAGAGATTCTGGGCATGCGCAGACTTATCCCTTCTCTTATACACATGGCTTTCATGCATGGATATGCACCATTATAGAATAAAAATAAATAAATAAACATGTGCCTTTAAATTCTTTCTCCGACAGGTCGTATGATGAATTGTGGTCCGAGTGTCGGCCTGTAAACTAGTTGAAGCAGGTTCGATCCGCGCCATCGGAATCCTTTTTATTTTCACTTTTCTTCATATTATTTATTTATTTTTTTTAATTTTCAGTATAGAGAAAATTATTATTTTTCTTTTCAAGCAGTAAAATTTTGACCAGAATTCACAAAGATTTAAATATATTATTTAAAAAAACTTCCAAAATAAAGAAATTGTGCAAATAAAAGTCTCAGTTTGGTTAGAGATTCTGGGCATGCGCAGACTTATCTCTTCTCTTATACATATGGCTTTCATGCATGGATATGCACCATTATAGAATAAAAATAAATAAATATACATGTGCCTTTAAATTCTTTCTCCGACAGGTCGTATGCTGCCTTGTGGTCCGAGTGTCGGCCTGTAAACTAGTTGAAGCAGGTTCGATCCGCGCCATCGGAATCCTTTTTATTTTCACTTTTCATCATATTATTTATTTATTTTTTTTAATTTTCAGTATAGAGAAAATTATTATTTTTCTTTTCAAGTAGTAAAATTTTGACCAGAATTCAAAAAGATTTAAATATATTATTTAAAAAAACTTCCAAAATAAAGAAATTGTGCAAATAAAAGTCTCAGTTTGGTTAGAGATTCTGGGCATGCGCAGACTTATCCCTTCTCTTATACACATGGCTTTCATGCATGGATATGCACCATTATAGAATAAAAATAAATAAATAAACATGTGCCTTTAAATTCTTTCTCCGACAGGTCGTATGATGAATTGTGGTCCGAGTGTCGGCCTGTAAACTAGTTGAAGCAGGTTCGATCCGCGCCATCGGAATCCTTTTTATTTTCACTTTTCTTCATATTATTTATTTATTTTTTTTAATTTTCAGTATAGAGAAAATTATTATTTTTCTTTTCAAGCAGTAAAATTTTGACCAGAATTCACAAAGATTTAAATATATTATTTAAAAAAACTTCCAAAATAAAGAAATTGTGCAAATAAAAGTCTCAGTTTGGTTAGAGATTCTGGGCATGCGCAGACTTATCCCTTCTCTTATACACATGGCTTTTTTGCATGGATATGCCCCATTATAGAATAAAAATAAATAAATATACATGTGGCTTTAAATTCGGTCTCCGACAGGTCGTATGCTGCCTTGTGGTCCGAGTGTCGGCCTGTAAACTAGTTGAAGCAGGTTCGATCCGCGCCATCGGAATCCTTTTTATTTTCACTTTTCTTCATATTATTTATTTATTTTTTTTAATTTTCAGTATAGAGAAAATTATTATTTTTCTTTTCAAGCAGTAAAATTTTGACCAGAATTCACAAAGATTTAAATATATTATTTAAAAAAACTTCCAAAATAAAGAAATTGTGCAAATAAAAGTCTCAGTTTGGTTAGAGATTCTGGGCATGCGCAGACTTATCTCTTCTCTTATACATATGGCTTTCATGCATGGATATGCACCATTATAGAATAAAAATAAATAAATAAACATGTGCCTTTAAATTCTTTCTCCGACAGGTCGTATGCTGCCTTGTGGTCCGAGTGTCGGCCTGTAAACTAGTTGAAGCAGGTTCGATCCGCGCCATCGGAACCCTTTTTAGTTTCACTTTTCTTCATATTATTTATTTATTTTTTTAATTTTCAGTATAGAGAAAATTATTATTTTTCTTTTCAAGCAGTAAAATTTTGACTAGAATTTACAAAGATTTAAATATATTATTTAAAAAAACTTCCAAAATAAAGAAATTGTGCAAATAAAAGTCTCAGTTTGGTTAGAGATTCTGGGCATCCGCAGAATTATCACTTGTCTTATACACATGGCTTTCATGCATGGATATGCACCATTATAGAATAAAAATAAATAAATATACATGTGCCTTTAAATTCTTTCTCCGACAGGTGGTATGCTGCCTTGTGGTCCGAGTGTCGGCCTGTAAACTAGTTGAAGCAGGTTCGATCCGCGCCATCGGAATCCTTTTTATTTTCACTTTTCATCATATTATTTATTTATTTTTTTTAATTTTCAGTATAGAGAAAATTATTATTTTTCTTTTCAAGTAGTAAAATTTTGACCAGAATTCACAAAGATTTAAATATATTATTTAAAAAAACTTCCAAAATAAAGAAATTGTGCAAATAAAAGTCTCAGTTTGGTTAGAGATTCTGGGCATGCGCAGAATTATCACTTGTCTTATACACATGGCTTTCATGCATGGATATGCACCATTATAGAATAAAAATAAATAAATATACATGTGCCTTTAAATTCTTTCTCCGACAGGTGGTATGCTGCCTTGTGGTCCGAGTGTCGGCCTGTAAACTAGTTGAAGCAGGTTCGATCCGCGCCATCGGAATCCTTTTTATTTTCACTTTTCTTCATATTATTTATTTATTTTTTTTAATTTTCAGTATAGAGAAAATTATTATTTTTCTTTTCAAGCAGTAAAATTTTGACCAGAATTCACAAAGATTTAAATATATTATTTAAAAAAACTTCCAAAATAAAGAAATTGTGCAAATAAAAGTCTCAGTTTGGTTAGAGATTCTGGGCATGCGCAGACTTATCCCTTCTCTTATACACATGGCTTTTTTGCATGGATATGCCCCATTATAGAATAAAAATAAATAAATATACATGTGGCTTTAAATTCGGTCTCCGACAGGTCGTATGCTGCCTTGTGGTCCGAGTGTCGGCCTGTAAACTAGTTGAAGCAGGTTCGATCCGCGCCATCGGAATCCTTTTTATTTTCACTTTTCTTCATATTATTTATTTATTTTTTTTATTTTTCAGTATAGAGAAAATTATTATTTTTCTTTTCAAGTAGTAAAATTTTGATCAGAATTCACAAAGATTTAAATATATTATTTAAAAAAACTTCCAAAATAAAGAAATTGTGCAAATAAAAGTCTCAGTTTGGTTAGAGATTCTGGGCATGCGCAGACTAATCCCTTCTCTTATACACATGGCTTTCATGCATGGATATGCACCATTATAGAATAAAAATAAATAAATAAACATGTGCCTTTAAATTCTTTCTCCGACAGGTCGTATGATGCCTTGTGGTCCGAGTGTCGGCTTGTAAACTAGTTGAAGCAGGTTCGATCCGCGCCATCGGAATCCTTTTTATTTTCACTTTTCTTCATATTATTTATTTATTTTTTTTAATTTTCAGTATAGAGAAAATTATTATTTTTCTTTTCAAGTAGTAACATTTTGACCAGAATTCACAAAGATTTAAATATATTATTTAAAAAAACTTCCAAAATAAAGAAATTGTGCAAATAAAAGTCTTAGTTTGGTTAGAGATTCTGGGCATGCGCAGACTTATCCCTGCTCTTATACACATGGCTTTCATGCATGGATATGCACCATTATAGAATAAAAATAAATAAATAAACATGTGGCTTTAAATTCGGTCTCCGACAGGTCGTATGCTGCTTTGTGGTCCGAGTATCGGCCTGTAAACTAGTTGAAGCAGGTTCGATCCGCGCCATCGGAATCCTTTTTATTTTCACTTTTCTTCATATTATTTATTTATTTTTTTTATTTTTCAGTATAGAGAAAATTATTATTTTTCTTTTCAAGTAGTAAAATTTTGATCAGAATTCACAAAGATTTAAATATATTATTTAAAAAAACTTCCAAAATAAAGAAATTGTGCAAATAAAAGTCTCAGTTTGGTTAGAGATTCTGGGCATGCGCAGACTTATCCCTGCTCTTATACACATGGCTTTCATGCATGGATATGCACCATTATAGAATAAAAATAAATAAATAAACATGTGCCTTTAAATTCTTTCTCCGACAGGTCGTATGCTGCCTTGTGGTCCGAGTGTCGGCCTAGTTGAAGCAGGTTCGATCCGCGCCATCGGAATCCTTTTTATTTTCACTTTTCTTCATATTATTTATTTATTTTTTTAATTTTCAGTATAGAGAAAATTATTATTTTTCTTTTCAAGCAGTAAAATTTTGACTAGAATTTACAAAGATTTAAATATATTATTTAAAAAAACTTCCAAAATAAAGAAATTGTGCAAATAAAAGTCTCAGTTTGGTTAGAGATTCTGGGCATGCGCAGACTTATCCCTTCTCTTATACACATGGCTTTCATGCATGGATATGCACCATTATAGAATAAAAATAAATAAATAAACATGTGCCTTTAAATTCTTTCTCCGACAGGTCGTATGATGCCTTGTGGTCCGAGTGTCGGCCTGTAAACTAGTTGAAGCAGGTTCGATCCGCGCCATCGGAATCCTTTTTATTTTCACTTTTCTTCATATTATTTATTTATTTTTTTTAATTTTCAGTATAGAGAAAATTATTATTTTTCTTTTCAAGTAGTAAAATTTTGACCAGAATTTACAAAGATTTAAATATATTATTTAAAAAAACTTCCAAAATAAAGAAATTGTGCAAATAAAAGTCTCAGTTTGGTTAGAGATTCTGGGCATGCGCAGACTTATCCCTTCTCTTATACACATGGCTTTCATGCATGGATATGCACCATTATAGAATAAAAATAAATAAATAAACATGTGCCTTTAAATTCGGTCGCCGACAGGTCGTATGCTGCCTTGTGGTCCGAGTGTCGGCCTGTAAACTAGTTGAAGCAGGTTCGATACGCGCCTTCGGAATCCTTTTTATTTTCACTTTTCTTCATATTATTTATTTATTTTTTTAATTTTTAGTATAGAGAAAATTATTATTTTTCTTTTCAAGTAGTAAAATTTTGACCAGAATTTACAAAGATTTAAATATATTATTTAAAAAAACTTCCAAAATAAAGAAATTGTGCAAATAAAAGTCTCAGTTTGGTTAGAGATTCTGGGCATGCGCAGACTTATCCCTTCTCTTATACACATGGCTTTCATGCATGTATATGCACCATTATAGAATAAAAATAAATAAATAAACATGTGGCTTTAAATTCGGTCTCCGACAGGTCGTATGCTGCCTTGTGGTCCGAGTGTCGGCCTGTAAACTAGTTGAAGCAGGTTCGATCCGCGCCATCGGAATCCTTTTTATTTTCACTTTTCTTCATATTATTTATTTATTTTTTTTAATTTTCAGTATAGAGAAAATTATTATTTTTCTTTTCAAGTAGTAGAATTTTGACCAGAATTCACAAAGATTTAAATATATTATTTAAAAAAACTTCCAAAATAAAGAAATTGTGCAAATAAAAGTCTCAGTTTGGTTAGAGATTCTGGGCATGCGCAGACTTATCCCTTCTCCTATACACATGGCTTTCATGCATGTATATGCACCATTATAGAATAAAAATAAATAAATAAACATGTGGCTTTAAATTCGGTCTCCGAGAGGTCGTATGCTGCCTTGTGGTCCGAGTGTCGGCCTGTAAACTAGTTGAAGCAGGTTCGATCCGCGCCATCGGAATCCTTTTTATTTTCACTTTTCTTCATATTATTTATTTATTTTTTTTAATTTTCAGTATAGAGAAAATTATTATTTTTCTTTTCAAGTAGTAAAATTTTGACCAGAATTTACAAAGATTTAAATATATTATTTAAAAAAACTTCCAAAATAAAGAAATTGTGCAAATAAAAGTCTCAGTTTGGTTAGAGATTCTGGGCATGCGCAGACTTATCCCTTCTCTTATACACATGGCTTTCATGCATGTATATGCACCATTATAGAATAAAAATAAATAAATAAACATGTGGCTTTAAATTCGGTCTCCGACAGGTCGTATGCTGCCTTGTGGTCCGAGTGTCGGCCTGTAAACTAGTTGAAGCAGGTTCGATCCGCGCCATCGGAATCCTTTTTATTTTCACTTTTCTTCATATTATTTATTTATTTTTTTTAATTTTCAGTATAGAGAAAATTATTATTTTTCTTTTCAAGTAGTAAAATTTTGACCAGAATTCACAAAGATTTAAATATATTATTTAAAAAAAACTTCCAAAATAAAGAAATTGTGCAAATAAAAGTCTCAGTTTGGTTAGAGATTCTGGGCATGCGCAGACTTATCCCTGCTCTTATACACATGGCTTTCATGCATGGATATGCACCATTATAGAATAAAAATAAATAAATAAACATGTGCCTTTAAATTCGGTCTCCGACAGGTCGTATGCTGCCTTGTGGTCCGAGTGTCGGCCTGTAAACTAGTTGAAGCAGGTTCGATACGCGCCTTCGGAATCCTTTTTCTTTTCACTTTTCTTCATATTATTTATTTATTTTTTTAATTTTTAGTATAGAGAAAATTATTATTTTTCTTTTCAAGTAGTAAAATTTTGACCAGAATTTACAAAGATTTAAATATATTATTTAAAAAAACTTCCAAAATAAAGAAATTGTGCAAATAAAAGTCTCAGTTTGGTTAGAGATTCTGGGCATGCGCAGACTTATCCCTTCTCTTATACACATGGCTTTCATGCATGTATATGCACCATTATAGAATAAAAATAAATAAATAAACATGTGGCTTTAAATTCGGTCTCCGACAGGTCGTATGCTGCCTTGTGGTCCGAGTGTCGGCCTGTAAACTAGTTGAAGCAGGTTCGATCCGCGCCAGCGGAATCCTTTTTATTTTCACTTTTCTTCATATTATTTATTTATTTTTTTTAATTTTCAGTATAGAGAAAATTATTATTTTTCTTTTCAAGTAGTAGAATTTTGACCAGAATTCACAAAGATTTAAATATATTATTTAAAAAAACTTCCAAAATAAAGAAATTGTGCAAATAAAAGTCTCAGTTTGGTTAGAGATTCTGGGCATGCGCAGACTTATCCCTTCTCTTATACACATGGCTTTCATGCATGTATATGCACCATTATAGAATAAAAATAAATAAATAAACATGTGGCTTTAAATTCGGTCCCCGAGAGGTCGTATGCTGCCTTGTGGTCCGAGTGTCGGCCTGTAAACTAGTTGAAGCAGGTTCGATCCGCGCCATCGGAATCCTTTTTATTTTCACTTTTCTTCATATTATTTATTTATTTTTTTTAATTTTCAGTATAGAGAAAATTATTATTTTTCTTTTCAAGTAGTAAAATTTTGAACAGAATTCACAAAGATTTAAATATATTATTTAAAAAAACTTCCAAAATAAAGAAATTGTGCAAATAAAAGTCTCAGTTTGGTTAGAGATTCTGGGCATGCGCAGACTTATCCCTTCTCTTATACACATGGCTTTCATGCATGGATATGCACCATTATAGAATAAAAATAAATAAATAAACATGTGCCTTTAAATTCGGTCTCCGACAGGTCGTATGCTGCCTTGTGGTCCGAGTGTCGGCCTGTAAACTAGTTGAAGCAGGTTCGATACGCGCCTTCGGAATCCTTTTTATTTTCACTTTTCTTCATATTATTTATTTATTTTTTTAATTTTTAGTATAGAGAAAATTATTATTTTTCTTTTCAAGTAGTAAAATTTTGACCAGAATTTACAAAGATTTAAATATATTATTTAAAAAAACTTCCAAAATAAAGAAATTGTGCAAATAAAAGTCTCAGTTTGGTTAGAGATTCTGGGCATGCGCAGACTTATCCCTTCTCTTATACACATGGCTTTCATGCATGTATATGCACCATTATAGAATAAAAATAAATAAATAAACATGTGGCTTTAAATTCGGTCTCCGAGAGGTCGTATGCTGCCTTGTGGTCCGAGTGTCGGCCTGTAAACTAGTTGAAGCAGGTTCGATCCGCGCCATCGGAATCCTTTTTATTTTCACTTTTCTTCATATTATTTATTTATTTTTTTTAATTTTCAGTATAGAGAAAATTATTATTTTTCTTTTCAAGTAGTAAAATTTTGAACAGAATTCACAAAGATTTAAATATATTATTTAAAAAAACTTTCAAAATAAAGAAATTGTGCAAATAAAAGTCTCAGTTTGGTTAGAGATTCTGGGCATGCGCAGACTTATCCCTTCTCTTATACACATGGCTTTCATGCATGGATATGCACCATTATAGAATAAAAATAAATAAATAATTAGTGCCTTTAAATTCGGTCTCCGACAGGTCGTATGCTGCCTTGTGGTCCGAGTGTCGGCCTGTAAACTAGTTGAAGCAGGTTCGATACGCGCCTTCGGAATCCTTTTTATTTTCACTTTTCTTCATATTATTTATTTATTTTTTTAATTTTTAGTATAGAGAAAATTATTATTTTTCTTTTCAAGTAGTAAAATTTTGACCAGAATTTACAAAGATTTAAATATATTATTTAAAAAAACTTCCAAAATAAAGAAATTGTGCAAATAAAAGTCTCAGTTTGGTTAGAGATTCTGGGCATGCGCAGACTTATCCCTTCTCTTATACACATGGCTTTCATGCATGTATATGCACCATTATAGAATAAAAATAAATAAATAAACATGTGGCTTTAAATTCGGTCTCCGACAGGTCGTATGCTGCCTTGTGGTCCGAGTGTCGGCCTGTAAACTAGTTGAAGCAGGTTCGATCCGCGCCATCGGAATCCTTTTTATTTTCACTTTTCTTCATATTATTTATTTATTTTTTTTAATTTTCAGTATAGAGAAAATTATTATTTTTCTTTTCAAGTAGTAAAATTTTGACCAGAATTCACAAAGATTTAAATATATTATTTAAAAAAACTTTCAAAATAAAGAAATTGTGCAAATAAAAGTCTCAGTTTGGTTAGAGATTCTGGGCATGCGCAGACTTATCCCTTCTCTTATACACATGGCTTTCATGCATGGATATGCACCATTATAGAATAAAAATAAATAAATAAACATGTGCCTTTAAATTCGGTCTCCGACAGGTCGTATGCTGCCTTGTGGTCCGAGTGTCGGCCTGTAAACTAGTTGAAGCAGGTTCGATACGCGCCTTCGGAATCCTTTTTATTTTCACTTTTCTTCATATTATTTATTTATTTTTTTAATTTTTAGTATAGAGAAAATTATTATTTTTCTTTTCAAGTAGTAAAATTTTGACCAGAATTTACAAAGATTTAAATATATTATTTAAAAAAACTTCCAAAATAAAGAAATTGTGCAAATAAAAGTCTCAGTTTGGTTAGAGATTCTGGGCATGCGCAGACTTATCCCTTCTCTTATACACATGGCTTTCATGCATGTATATGCACCATTATAGAATAAAAATAAATAAATAAACATGTGGCTTTAAATTCGGTCTCCGACAGGTCGTATGCTGCCTTGTGGTCCGAGTGTCGGCCTGTAAACTAGTTGAAGCAGGTTCGATCCGCGCCAGCGGAATCCTTTTTATTTTCACTTTTCTTCATATTATTTATTTATTTTTTTTAATTTTCAGTATAGAGAAAATTATTATTTTTCTTTTCAAGTAGTAGAATTTTGACCAGAATTCACAAAGATTTAAATATATTATTTAAAAAAACTTCCAAAATAAAGAAATTGTGCAAATAAAAGTCTCAGTTTGGTTAGAGATTCTGGGCATGCGCAGACTTATCCCTTCTCTTATACACATGGCTTTCATGCATGTATATGCACCATTATAGAATAAAAATAAATAAATAAACATGTGGCTTTAAATTCGGTCTCCGAGAGGTCGTATGCTGCCTTGTGGTCCGAGTGTCGGCCTGTAAACTAGTTGAAGCAGGTTCGATCCGCGCCATCGGAATCCTTTTTATTTTCACTTTTCTTCATATTATTTATTTATTTTTTTTAATTTTCAGTATAGAGGAAATTATTATTTTTCTTTTCAAGTAGTAAAATTTTGAACAGAATTCACAAAGATTTAAATATATTATTTAAAAAAACTTCCAAAATAAAGAAATTGTGCAAATAAAAGTCTCAGTTTGGTTAGAGATTCTGGGCATGCGCAGACTTATCCCTTCTCTTATACACATGGCTTTCATGCATGGATATGCACCATTATAGAATAAAAATAAATAAATAAACATGTGCCTTTAAATTCGGTCTCCGACAGGTCGTATGCTGCCTTGTGGTCCGAGTGTCGGCCTGTAAACTAGTTGAAGCAGGTTCGATACGCGCCTTCGGAATCCTTTTTATTTTCACTTTTCTTCATATTATTTATTTATTTTTTTAATTTTTAGTATAGAGAAAATTATTATTTTTCTTTTCAAGTAGTAAAATTTTGACCAGAATTTACAAAGATTTAAATATATTATTTAAAAAAACTTCCAAAATAAAGAAATTGTGCAAATAAAAGTCTCAGTTTGGTTAGAGATTCTGGGCATGCGCAGACTTATCCCTTCTCTTATACACATGGCTTTCATGCATGTATATGCACCATTATAGAATAAAAATAAATAAATAAACATGTGGCTTTAAATTCGGTCTCCGACAGGTCGTATGCTGCCTTGTGGTCCGAGTGTCGGCCTGTAAACTAGTTGAAGCAGGTTCGATCCGCGCCATCGGAATCCTTTTTATTTTCACTTTTCTTCATATTATTTATTTATTTTTTTTAATTTTCAGTATAGAGAAAATTATTATTTTTCTTTTCAAGTAGTAAAATTTTGACCAGAATTCACAAAGATTTAAATATATTATTTAAAAAAACTTCCAAAATAAAGAAATTGTGCAAATAAAAGTCTCAGTTTGGTTAGAGATTCTGGGCATGCGCAGATTTATCCCTTCTCTTTATACACATGGCTTTCATGCATGGATATGCACCATTATAGAATAAAAATAAATAAATATACATGTGGCTTTAAATTCTTTCTCCGACAGGTCGTATGCTGCCTTGTGGTCCGAGTGCCGGCCTGTAAACTAGTTGAAGAATGTTCGATCCACGCCATCGGAATCCTTTTTATTTTTACTTTTCTTCATATTATTTATTTATTTATTTTTTTTTAATTTTCAGGATAGAGAAAATCATTATTTTTCTTTTCAAGTAGTAAAATTTTGACCAGAATTCACAAAGATTTAAATATTTTATTTAAAAAAACTTCCAAAATAAAGAAATTGTGCAAATAAAAGTCTCAGTTTGGTTAGAGATTCTGGGCATGCGCAGACTTATCCCTTCTCTTATACACATGGCTTTCATGCATGGATATGCACCATTATAGAATAAAAATAAATAAATAAACATGTGCCTTTAAATTCGGTCTCCGACAGGTCGTATGCTGCCTTGTGGTCCGAGTGTCGGCCTGTAAACTAGTTGAAGCAGGTTCGATACGCGCCTTTGGAATCCTTTTTATTTTCACTTTTCTTCATATTATTTATTTATTTTTTTAATTTTCAGTATAGAGAAAATTATTATTTTTCTTTTTAAGCAGTAAAATTTTGACTAGAATTTAAAAAGATTTAAATATATTATTTAAAAAAACTTCCAAAATAAAGAAATTGTGCAAATAAAATTCTCAGTTTGGTTCGAGATTCTGGGCATGCGCAGACTTATCCCTTCTCTTATACACATGGCTTTCATGCATGGATATGCACCATTATAGAATAAAAATAAATAAATATACATGTGGCTTTAAATTCGGTCGCCGACAGGTCGTATGCTGCCTTGTGGTCCGAGTGTCGGCCTGTAAACTAGTTGAAGCAGGTTCGATCCGCGCCATCGGAATCCTTTTTATTTTCACTTTTCTTCATATTATTTATTTATTTTTTTTAATTTTCAGTATAGAGAAAATTATTATTTTTCTTTTCAAGTAGTAAAATTTTGACCAGAATTCACAAAGATTTAAATATATTATTTAAAAAAACTTCCAAAATAAAGAAATTGTGCAAATAAAAGTCTCAGTTTGGTTCGAGATTCTGGGCATGCGCAGACTTATCCCTTCTCTTATACACATGGCTTTCATGCATGGATATGCACCATTATAGAATAAAAATAAATAAATAAACATGTGCCTTTAAATTCTTTCTCTGACAGGTCGTATGATGCCTTGTGGTCCGAGTGTCGGCCTGTAAACTAGTTGAAGCAAGTTCGATCCGCGCCGTCGGAATCCTTTTTATTTTCACTTTTCTTCATATTATTTATTTATTTTTTTAATTTTCAGTACAGAGAAAATTATTATTTTTCTTTTTAAGCAGTAAAATTTTGACTAGAATTTACAAAGATTTAAATATTTTATTTTATAAAACTTCCAAAATAAAGAAATTGTGCAAATAAAAGTCTCAGTTTGGTTCCAGATTCTGGGCATGCGCAGACTTATCCCTTCTCTTATACACATGGCTTTCATGCATGGATATGCATCATTATAGAATAAAAATAAATAAATAAACATGTGCCTTTAAATTCTTTCTCCGACAGGTCGTATGCTGCCTTGTGGTCCGAGTGTCGGCCTGTAAACTAGTTGAAGCAGGTTCGATCCGCGCCATCGGAATCCTTTTTATTTTCACTTTTCTTCATATTATTTATTTTTTTTTTTTAATTTTCAGTATAAAGAAAATTATTATTTTTCTTTTCAAGTAGTAAAATTTTGACCAGAATTCACAAAGATTTAAATATATTATTTAAAAAAACTTCCAAAATAAAGAAATTGTGCAAATAAAAGTCTCAGTTTGGTTCGAGATTCTGGGCATGCGCAGACTTATCCCTTCTCTTATACACATGGCTTTCATGCATGGATATGCACCATTATAGAATAAAAATAAATAAATAAACATGTGCCTTTAAATTCTTTCTCCGACAGGTCGTATGATGCCTTGTGGTCCGAGTGTCGGCCTGTAAACTAGTTGAAGCAAGTTCGATCCGCGACGTCGGAATCCTTTTTATTTTCACTTTTCTTCATATTATTTATTTATTTTTTTAATTTTCAGTATAGAGAAAATTATTATTTTTCTTTTTAAGCAGTAAAATTTTGACTAGAATTTACAAAGATTTAAATATTTTATTTAAAAAAACTTCCAAAATAAAGAAATTGTGCAAATAAAAGTCTCAGTTTGGTTCGAGATTCTGGGCATGCGCAGACTTATCCCTTCTCTTATACACATGGCTTTAATGCATGGATATGCACCATTATAGAATAAAAATAAATAAATATACATGTGGCTTTAAATTCGGTCTCCGACAGGTCGTATGCATCCTTGTGGTCCGAGTGTCGGCCTCTAAACTAGTTGAAGCAGGTTCGATCTGCGCCATCGAAATCCTTTTTATTTTCACTTTTCTTCATATTATTTATTTATTTTTTTAATTTTCAGTATAGAGAAAATTATTATTTTTCCTTTCAAGTAGTAAAATTTTGACCAGAATTTACAAAGATTTAAATATATTATTTAAAAAAACTTCCAAAATAAAGAAATTGTGCAAATAAAAGTCTCAGTTTGGTTAGAGATTCTGGGCATGCGCAGATTTATCCCTTCTCTTATACACATGGCTTTCAGGCATGGATATGCACCATTATAGAATAAAAATAAATAAATATACATGTGGCTTTAAATTCTTTCTCCGACAGGTCGTATGCTGCCTTGTGGTCCGAGTGTCGGCCTGTAAACTAGTTGAAGAAGGTTCGATCCGCGCAATCGGAATCCTTTTTATTTTCACTTTTCTTCATATTATTTATTTATTTTTTTTAATTTTCAGTATAGAGAAAATTATTATTTGACTTTTTAAGCAGTAAAATTTTGACTAGAATTTACAAAGATTTAAATATATTATTTAAAAAAACTTCCAAAATAAAGAAATTGTGCAAATAAAATTCTCTGTTTGGTTCGAGATTCTGGGCATGCGCAGACTTATCCCTTCTCTTATACACATGGCTTTCATGCATGGATATGCACCATTATAGAATAAAAATAAATAAATATACATGTGGCTTTAAATTCGGTCGCCGACAGGTCGTATGCTGCCTTGTGGTCCGAGTGTCGGCCTGTAAACTAGTTGAAGCAGGTTCGATCCGCGCCATCGGAATCCTTTTTATTTTCACTTTTCTTCATATTATTTATTTATTTTTTTTAATTTTCAGTATAGAGAAAATTATTATTTTTCTTTTCAAGTAGTAAAATTTTGACCAGAATTCACAAAGATTTAAATATATTATTTAAAAAAACTTCCAAAATAAAGAAATTGTGCAAATAAAAGTCTCAATTTGGTTAGAGATTCTGGGCATGCGCAGACTTATCCCTTCTCTTATACACATGGCTTTCATGCATGGATATGCACCATTATAGAATAAAAATAAATAAATAAACATGTGCCTTTAAATTCTTTCTCCGACAGGTCGTATGATGCCTTGTGGTCCGAGTGTCGGCCTGTAAACTAGTTGAAGCAAGTTCGATCCGCGCCGTCGGAATCCTTTTTATTTTCACTTTTCTTCATATTATTTATTTATTTTTTTAATTTTCAGTATAGAGAAAATTATTATTTTTCCTTTCAAGTAGTAAAATTTTGACCAGAATTTACAAAGATTTAAATATATTATTTAAAAAAACTTCCAAAATAAAGAAATTGTGCAATTAAAAGTCTTAGTTTGGTTAGAGATTCTGGGCATGCGCAGACTTATCCCTTTTCTTATACACATGGCTTTCATGCATGGATATGCACCATTATAGAATAAAAATAAATAAATATACATGTGGCTTTAAATTCGGTCTCCGACAGGTCGTATGCTGACTTGTGGTCCGAGTGTCGGCCTGTAAACTAGTTGAAGCAGGTTCGATTCGCGCCTTCGGAATCCTTTTTATTTTCACTTTTCTTTATATTATTTATTTATTTTTTTAATTTTCAGTATAGAGAAAATTATTATTTTTCTTTTCAAGTAGTAAAATTTTGACCAGAATTTACAAAGATTTAAATATATTATTTAAAAAAACTTCCAAAATAAAGAAACTGTGCAGATAAAAGTCTCAGTTTGGTTAGAGTTTCTGGGCATGCGCAGACTTATCCCTTCTCTTATACACATGGCTTTCATGCATGGATATGCACCATTATAGAATAAAAATAAATAAATAAACATGTGCCTTTAAATTCTTTTTCCGACAGGTCGTATGATGCCTTGTGGTCCGAGTGTCGGCCTGTAAACTAGTTGAAGCAAGTTCGATCCGCGCCGTCGGAATCCTTTTTATTTTCACTTTTCTTCATATTATTTATTTATTTTTTTAATTTTCAGTATAGAGAAAATTATTATTTTTCTTTTTAAGCAGTAAAATTTTGACTAGAATTTACAAACATTTAAATATTTTATTTAAAAAAACTTCCAAAATAAAGAAATTGTGCAAATAAAAGTCTCAGTTTGGTTCGAGATTCTGGGCATGCGCAGACTTATCCCTTCTCTTATACACATGGCTTTAATGCATGGATATGCACCATTATAGAATAAAAATAAATAAATATACATGTGGCTTTAAATTCGGTCTCCGACAGGTCGTATGCTGCCTTGTGGTCCGAGTGTCGGCCTCTAAACTAGTTGAAGCAGGTTCGATCCGCGCCATCGGAATCCTTTTTATTTTCACTTTTCTTCATATTATTTATTTATTTTTTTAATTTTCAGTATAGAGAAAATTATTATGTTTCTTTTCAAGTAGTAAAATTTTGACCAGAATTTACAAAGATTTAATTACATTATTTCAAAAAACTTCCAAAATAAAGAAATTGTGCAAATAAAAGTCTCAGTTTGGTTAGAGATTCTGGGCATGCGCAGACTCATCCCTTCTCTTATACACATGACTTTCATGCATGGATATGCACCATTATAGAATAAAAATAAATAAATAAACATGTGCCTTTAAATTCGGTCTCCGACAGGTCGTATGCTGCCTTGTGGTCCGAGTGTCGGCCTGTAAACTAGTTGAAGCAGGTTCGATCCGCGCAATCGGAATCCTTTTTATTTTCACTTTTCTTCATATTATTTATTTATTTTTTTTAATTTTCAGTATAGAGAAAATTATTATTTTTCTTTTTAAGCAGTAAAATTTTGACCAGAATTCACAAAGATTTAAATATTTTATTTAAAAAAACTTCCAAAATAAAGAAATTGTGCAAATAAAAGTCTCAGTTTGGTTAGAGATTCTGGGCATGCGCAGACTTATCCCTTCTCTTATACACATGACTTTCATGCATGGATATGCACCATTATAGAATAAAAATAAATAAATAAACATGTGCCTTTAAATTCGGTCTCCGACAGGTCGTATGCTGCCTTGTGGTCCGAGTGTCGGCCTGTAAACTAGTTGAAGCAGGTTCGATACGCGCCTTCGGAATCCTTTTTATTTTCACTTTTCTTCATATTATTTATTTATTTTTTGTAATTTTCAGTATAGAGAAAATTATTATTTTTTTTTCAAGCAGTAAAATTTTGACTAGAATTTACAAAGATTTCAATATATTATTTAAAAAAACTTCCAAAATAAAGAAATTGTGCAAATAAAAGTCTCAGTTTGGTTCGAGATTCTGGGCATGCGCAGACTTATCCCTTCTCTTATACACATGGCTTTCATGCATGGATATGCACCATTATAGAATAAAAATAAATAAATAAACATGTGCTTTTAAATTCTTTCGCCGACAGGTCGTATGATGCCTTGTGGTCCGAGTGTCGGCCTGTAAACTAGTTGAAGCAAGTTCGATCCGCGCAATCGGAATCCTTTTTATTTTCACTTTTCTTCATATTATTTATTTATTTTTTTTAATTTTCAGTATAGAGAAAATTATTATTTTTCTTTTTAAGCAGTAAAATTTTGACTAGAATTTACAAAGATTTAAATATATTATTTAAAAAAACTTCCAAAATAAAGAAATTGTGCAAATAAAATTCTCAGTTTGGTTCGAGATTCTGGGCATGCGCAGACTTATCCCTTCTCTTATACACATGGCTTTCATGCATGGATATGCACCATTATAGAATAAAAATAAATAAATATACATGTGGCTTTAAATTCGGTCGCCGACAGGTCGTATGCTGCCTTGTGGTCCGAGTGTCGGCCTGTAAACTAGTTGAAGCAGGTTCGATCCGCGCCATCGGAATCCTTTTTATTTTCACTTTTCTTCATATTATTTATTTATTTTTTTTAATTTTCAGTATAGAGAAAATTATTATTTTTCTTTTCAAGTAGTAAAATTTTGACCAGAATTCACAAAGATTTAAATATATTATTTAAAAAAACTTCCAAAATAAAGAAATTGTGCAAATAAAAGTCTCAGTTTGGTTAGAGATTCTGGGCATGCGCAGACTTATCCCTTCTCTTATACACATGGCTTTCATGCATGGATATGCACCATTATAGAATAAAAATAAATAAATAAACATGTGCCTTTAAATTCTTTCTCCGACAGGTCGTATGATGCCTTGTGGTCCGAGTGTCGGCCTGTAAACTAGTTGAAGCAAGTTCGATCCGCGCCGTCGGAATCCTTTTTATTTTCACTTTTCTTCATATTATTTATTTATTTTTTTAATTTTCAGTATAGAGAAAATTATTATTTTTCCTTTCAAGTAGTAAAATTTTGACCAGAATTTACAAAGATTTAAATATATTATTTAAAAAAACTTCCAAAATAAAGAAATTGTGCAATTAAAAGTCTTAGTTTGGTTCGAGATTCTGGGCATGCGCAGACTTATCCCTTCTCTTATACACATGGCTTTCATGCATGGATATGCACCATTATAGAATAAAAATAAATAAATAAACATGTGCCTTTAAATTCTTTTTCCGACAGGTCGTATGATGCCTTGTGGTCCGAGTGTCGGCCTGTAAACTAGTTGAAGCAAGTTCGATCCGCGCCGTCGGAATCCTTTTTATTTTCACTTTTCTTCATATTATTTATTTATTTTTTTAATTTTCAGTATAGAGAAAATTATTATTTTTCTTTTTAAGCAGTAAAATTTTGACTAGAATTTACAAACATTTAAATATTTTATTTAAAAAAACTTCCAAAATAAAGAAATTGTGCAAATAAAAGTCTCAGTTTGGTTCGAGATTCTGGGCATGCGCAGACTTATCCCTTCTCTTATACACATGGCTTTAATGCATGGATATGCACCATTATAGAATAAAAATAAATAAATATACATGTGGCTTTAAATTCGGTCTCCGACAGGTCGTATGCTGCCTTGTGGTCCGAGTGTCGGCCTCTAAACTAGTTGAAGCAGGTTCGATCCGCGCCATCGGAATCCTTTTTATTTTCACTTTTCTTCATATTATTTATTTATTTTTTTAATTTTCAGTATAGAGAAAATTATTATGTTTCTTTTCAAGTAGTAAAATTTTGACCAGAATTTACAAAGATTTAAATACATTATTTCAAAAAACTTCCAAAATAAAGAAATTGTGCAAATAAAAGTCTCAGTTTGGTTAGAGATTCTGGGCATGCGCAGACTCATCCCTTCTCTTATACACATGGCTTTCATGCATGGATATGCACCATTATAGAATAAAAATAAATAAATAAACATGTGCCTTTAAATTCTTTCTCCGACAGATCGTATGCTGCCTTGTGGTGCGAGTGTCGGCCTGTAAACTAGTTGAAGCAGGTTCGATCCGCGCCATCGGAATCCTTTTTATTTTCACTTTTCTTCATATTATTTATTTATTTATTTTAATTTTCAGTATAGAGAAAATTATTATTTTTCTTTTCAAGTAGTAAAATTTTGACCAGAATTTACAAAGATTTAAATATATTATTTAAAAAAACTTCCAAAATAAAGAAATTGTGCAAATAAAAGTCTCTGTTTGGTTAGAGATTCTGGGCATGCGCAGACTTATCACTTTTCTTATACACATGGCTTTCATGCATGGATATGCACCATTATAGAATAAAAATAAATAAATAAACATGTGCCTTTAAATTCTTTCTCCGACATGTCGTATGCTCCCTTGTGGTCCGAGTGTCGGCCTGTAAACTAGTTGAAGCAGGTTGGATCCGCGCCATCGGAATCCTTTTCATTTTCACTTTTCTTCATATTATTTATTTATTTTTTTTAATTTTCAGTATTGAGAAAATTATTATTTTTTTTTTCAAGTAGTAAAATTTTTACCAGAATTTACAAAGATTTAAATATATTATTTAAAAAAACTTCCAAAATAAAGAAATTGTGCAAATAAAAGTGTCAAATTGG
This sequence comes from Argiope bruennichi, assembly GCF_947563725.1. Lineage (NCBI taxonomy): Eukaryota > Metazoa > Arthropoda > Arachnida > Araneae > Araneidae > Argiope > Argiope bruennichi. The sequence goes on along the minus strand of NC_079152.1, from coordinate 63,089,105 downwards.
TTAGGGATTCTGGGAATGCGCAGACTTATCCCTTCTCTTATACACATGGCTTTCATGCATGGATATGCACCATTATAGAATAAAAATAAATAAATAAACATGTGGCTTTAAATTCGGTCTCCGACAGGTCGTATGCTGCCTTGTGGTCCGAGTGTCGGCCTGTAAACTAGTTGAAGCAGGTTCGATCCGCGCCATCATATTCCTTTTTATTTTCACTTTTCTTCATATTATTTATTTATTTTTTTAATTTTCAGTATAGAGAAAATTATTATTTTTCTTTTCAAGTAGTAAAATTTTGACCAGAATTTACAAAGATTTAAATATATTATTTAAAATAACTTCCAAAATAAAGAAATTGTGCAAATAAAAGTCTCTGTTTGGTTAGAGATTCTGGGCATGCGCAGACTTATCCCTTCTCTTATACACATGGCTTTCATGCATGGATATGCACCATTATAGAATAAAAATAAATAAATATACATGTGGCTTTAAATTCGGCCTCCGACAGGTCGTATGCTGCCTTGTGGTCCGAGTGTCGGCCTGTAAACTAGTTGAAGCAGGTTCGATCCGCGCCATCATAATCGTTTTTATTTTCACTTTTCTTCATATTATTTATTTATTTTTTTAATTTTCAGTATAGAGAAAATTATTATTTTTCTTTTCAAGTAGTAAAATTTTGACCAGAATTTACAAAGATTTAAATATATTATTTAAAAAAACTTCCAAAATAAAGAAATTGTGCAAATAAAAGTCTCAGTTTGGTTAGAGATTCTGGGCATGCGCAGACTTATCCCTTCTCTTATACACATGGCTTTCATGTATGGATATGCACCATTATAGAATAGAAATAAATAAATAAACATGTGGATTTAAATTCGGTCTCCGACAGGTCGTATGCTGCCATGTGGTCCGAGTGTCGGCCTGTAAACTAGTTGAAGCAGGTTCGATCCGCGCCATCGGAATCCTTTTCATTTTCACTTTTCTTCATATTATTTATTTATTTTTTTTAATTTTCAGTATTGAGAAAATTATTATTTTTTTTTTCAAGTAGTAAAATTTTGACCAGAATTTACAAAGATTTAAATATATTATTTAAAAAAACTTCCAAAATAAAGAAATTGTGCAAATAAAAGTGTCAAATTGGTTAGGGATTCTGGGAATGCGCAGACTTATCCCTTCTCTTATACACATGGCTTTCATGCATGGATATGCACCATTATAGAATAAAAATAAATAAATAAACATGTGGCTTTAAATTCGGTCTCCGACAGGTCGTATGCTGCCTTGTGGTCCGAGTGTCGGCCTGTAAACTAGTTGAAGCAGGTTCGATCCGCGCCATCATATTCCTTTTTATTTTCACTTTTCTTCATATTATTTATTTATTTTTTTAATTTTCAGTATAGAGAAAATTATTATTTTTCTTTTCAAGTAGTAAAATTTTGACCAGAATTTACAAAGATTTAAATATATTATTTAAAATAACTTCCAAAATAAAGAAATTGTGCAAATAAAAGTCTCTGTTTGGTTAGAGATTCTGGGCATGCGCAGACTTATCCCTTCTCTTATACACATGGCTTTCATGCATGGATATGCACCATTATAGAATAAAAATAAATAAATATACATGTGGCTTTAAATTCGGCCTCCGACAGGTCGTATGCTGCCTTGTGGTCCGAGTGTCGGCCTGTAAACTAGTTGAAGCAGGTTCGATCCGCGCCATCATAATCGTTTTTATTTTCACTTTTCTTCATATTATTTATTTATTTTTTTAATTTTCAGTATAGAGAAAATTATTATTTTTCTTTTCAAGTAGTAAAATTTTGACCAGAATTTACAAAGATTTAAATATATTATTTAAAAAAACTTCCAAAATAAAGAAATTGTGCAAATAAAAGTCTCAGTTTGGTTAGAGATTCTGGGCATGCGCAGACTTATCCCTTCTCTTATACACATGGCTTTCATGTATGGATATGCACCATTATAGAATAGAAATAAATAAATAAACATGTGGATTTAAATTCGGTCTCCGACAGGTCGTATGCTGCCATGTGGTCCGAGTGTCGGCCTGTAAACTAGTTGAAGCAGGTTCGATCCGCGCCATCGGAATCCTTTTCATTTTCACTTTTCTTCATATTATTTATTTATTTTTTTTAATTTTCAGTATTGAGAAAATTATTATTTTTCTTTTCAAGTAGTAAAATTTTGACCAGAATTTACAAAGATTTAAATATATTATTTAAAAAAACTTCCAAAATAAAGAAATTGTGCAAATAAAAGTCTCAGTTTGGTTAGAGATTCTGGGCATGCGCAGAATTATCCCTTCTCTTATACACATGGCTTTCATGCATGGATATGCAAAATTATAGAATAAAAATACATAAATATACATGTGGCTTTAAATTCGGCCTCAGACAGGTCGTATGCTGCCTTGTGGTCCGAGTGTCGGCCTGTAAACTAGTTGAAGCAGGTTCGATCCGCGCCATCATAATCGTTTTTATTTTCACTTTTCTTCATATTATTTATTTATTTTTTTAATTTTCAGTATAGAGAAAATTATTATTTTTCTTTTCAAGTAGAAAAATTTTGACCAGAATTTACAAAGATTTAAATATATTATTTAAAAAAACTTCCAAAATAAAGAAATTGTGCAAATAAAAGTCTCAGTTTGGTTAGAGATTCTGGGCATGCGCAGACTTATCACTTCTCTTATACACATGGCTTTCATGCATGGATATGCACCATTATAGAATAAAAATAAATAAATAAACATGTGCCTTTAAATTCTTTCTCCGACATGTCGTATGCTCCCTTGTGGTCCGAGTGTCGGCCTGTAAACTAGTTGAAGCAGGTTCGATCCGCGCCATCGGAATCCTTTTTATTTTCACTTTTCTTCATATTATTTATTTATTTTTTTAATTTTCAGTATAGAGAAAATTATTATGTTTCTTTTCAAGTAGTAAAATTTTGACCAGAATTTACAAAGATTTAAATACATTATTTCAAAAAACTTCCAAAATAAAGAAATTGTGCAAATAAAAGTCTCAGTTTGGTTAGAGATTCTGGGCATGCGCAGACTCATCCCTTCTCTTATACACATGGCTTTCATGCATGGATATGCACCATTATAGAATAAAAATAAATAAATAAACATGTGCCTTTAAATTCTTTCTCCGACAGATCGTATGCTGCTTTGTGGTGCGAGTGTCGGCCTGTAAACTAGTTGAAGCAGGTTCGATCCGCGCCATCGGAATCCTTTTTATTTTCACTTTTCTTCATATTATTTATTTATTTATTTTAATTTTCAGTATAGAGAAAATTATTATTTTTCTTTTCAAGTAGTAAAATTTTGACCAGAATTCACAAAGATTTAAATATATTATTTAAAAAAACTTCCAAAATAAAGAAACTGTGCAAATAAAAGTCTCAGTTTGGTTAGAGTTTCTGGGCATGCGCAGACTTATCCCTTCTCTTATACACATGGCTTTCATGCATGGATATGCATCATTATAGAATAAAAATAAATAAATAAACATGTGCCTTTAAATTCTTTCTCCGACAGGTCGTATGCTGCCTTGTGGTCCGAGTGTCGGCCTGTAAACTAGTTGAAGCAGGTTCGATCCGCGCCATCGGATTCCTTTTTATTTTCACTTTTCTTCATATTATTTATTTTTTTTTTAATTTTCAGTATAGAGAAAATTATTATTTTTCTTTTCAAGTAGTAAAATTTTGACCAGAATTTACAAAGATTTAAATATATTATTTAAAAAAACTTCCAAAATAAAGAAATTGTGCAAATAAAAGTCTCTGTTTGGTTAGAGATTCTGGGCATGCGCAGACTTATCACTTTTCTTATACACATGGCTTTCATGCATGGATATGCACCATTATAGAATAAAAATAAATAAATAAACATGTGCCTTTAAATTCTTTCTCCGACATGTCGTATGCTCCCTTGTGGTCCGAGTGTCGGCCTGTAAACTAGTTGAAGCAGGTTGGATCCGCGCCATCGGAATCCTTTTCATTTTCACTTTTCTTCATATTATTTATTTATTTTTTTTAATTTTCAGTATTGAGAAAATTATTATTTTTTTTTTCAAGTAGTAAAATTTTTACCAGAATTTACAAAGATTTAAATATATTATTTAAAAAAACTTCCAAAATAAAGAAATTGTGCAAATAAAAGTGTCAAATTGGTTAGGGATTCTGGGAATGCGCAGACTTATCCCTTCTCTTATACACATGGCTTTCATGCATGGATATGCACCATTATAGAATAAAAATAAATAAATAAACATGTGGCTTTAAATTCGGTCTCCGACAGGTCGTATGCTGCCTTGTGGTCCGAGTGTCGGCCTGTAAACTAGTTGAAGCAGGTTCGATCCGCGCCATCATATTCCTTTTTATTTTCACTTTTCTTCATATTATTTATTTATTTTTTTAATTTTCAGTATAGAGAAAATTATTATTTTTCTTTTCAAGTAGTAAAATTTTGACCAGAATTTACAAAGATTTAAATATATTATTTAAAATAACTTCCAAAATAAAGAAATTGTGCAAATAAAAGTCTCTGTTTGGTTAGAGATTCTGGGCATGCGCAGACTTATCCCTTCTCTTATACACATGGCTTTCATGCATGGATATGCACCATTATAGAATAAAAATAAATAAATATACATGTGGCTTTAAATTCGGCCTCCGACAGGTCGTATGCTGCCTTGTGGTCCGAGTGTCGGCCTGTAAACTAGTTGAAGCAGGTTCGATCCGCGCCATCATAATCGTTTTTATTTTCACTTTTCTTCATATTATTTATTTATTTTTTTAATTTTCAGTATAGAGAAAATTATTATTTTTCTTTTCAAGTAGTAAAATTTTGACCAGAATTTACAAAGATTTAAATATATTATTTAAAAAAACTTCCAAAATAAAGAAATTGTGCAAATAAAAGTGTCAAATTGGTTAGGGATTCTGGGAATGCGCAGACTTATCCCTTCTCTTATACACATGGCTTTCATGCATGGATATGCACCATTATAGAATAAAAATAAATAAATAAACATGTGGCTTTAAATTCGGTCTCCGACAGGTCGTATGCTGCCTTGTGGTCCGAGTGTCGGCCTGTAAACTAGTTGAAGCAGGTTCGATCCGCGCCATCATATTCCTTTTTATTTTCACTTTTCTTCATATTATTTATTTATTTTTTTAATTTTCAGTATAGAGAAAATTATTATTTTTCTTTTCAAGTAGTAAAATTTTGACCAGAATTTACAAAGATTTAAATATATTATTTAAAATAACTTCCAAAATAAAGAAATTGTGCAAATAAAAGTCTCTGTTTGGTTAGAGATTCTGGGCATGCGCAGACTTATCCCTTCTCTTATACACATGGCTTTCATGCATGGATATGCACCATTATAGAATAAAAATAAATAAATATACATGTGGCTTTAAATTCGGCCTCCGACAGGTCGTATGCTGCCTTGTGGTCCGAGTGTCGGCCTGTAAACTAGTTGAAGCAGGTTCGATCCGCGCCATCATAATCGTTTTTATTTTCACTTTTCTTCATATTATTTATTTATTTTTTTAATTTTCAGTATAGAGAAAATTATTATTTTTTTTTTCAAGTAGTAAAATTTTGACCAGAATTTACAAAGATTTAAATATATTATTTAAAAAAACTTCCAAAATAAAGAAATTGTGCAAATAAAAGTCTCAGTTTGGTTAGAGATTCTGGGCATGCGCAGACTTATCCCTTCTCTTATACACATGGCTTTCATGTATGGATATGCACCATTATAGAATAGAAATAAATAAATAAACATGTGGATTTAAATTCGGTCTCCGACAGGTCGTATGCTGCCATGTGGTCCGAGTGTCGGCCTGTAAACTAGTTGAAGCAGGTTCGATCCGCGCCATCGGAATCCTTTTCATTTTCACTTTTCTTCATATTATTTATTTATTTTTTTTAATTTTCAGTATTGAGAAAATTATTATTTTTCTTTTCAAGTAGTAAAATTTTGACCAGAATTTACAAAGATTTAAATATATTATTTAAAAAAACTTCCAAAATAAAGAAATTGTGCAAATAAAAGTCTCAGTTTGGTTAGAGATTCTGGGCATGCGCAGAATTATCCCTTCTCTTATACACATGGCTTTCATGCATGGATATGCAAAATTATAGAATAAAAATACATAAATATACATGTGGCTTTAAATTCGGCCTCAGACAGGTCGTATGCTGCCTTGTGGTCCGAGTGTCGGCCTGTAAACTAGTTGAAGCAGGTTCGATCCGCGCCATCATAATCGTTTTTATTTTCACTTTTCTTCATATTATTTATTTATTTTTTTAATTTTCAGTATAGAGAAAATTATTATTTTTCTTTTCAAGTAGAAAAATTTTGACCAGAATTTACAAAGATTTAAATATATTATTTAAAAAAACTTCCAAAATAAAGAAATTGTGCAAATAAAAGTCTCAGTTTGGTTAGAGATTCTGGGCATGCGCAGACTTATCACTTCTCTTATACACATGGCTTTCATGCATGGATATGCACCATTATAGAATAAAAATAAATAAATAAACATGTGCCTTTAAATTCTTTCTCCGACATGTCGTATGCTCCCTTGTGGTCCGAGTGTCGGCCTGTAAACTAGTTGAAGCAGGTTCGATCCGCGCCATCGGAATCCTTTTCATTTTCACTTTTCTTCATATTATTTATTTATTTTTTTTAATTTTCAGTATTGAGAAAATTATTATTTTTTTTTTCAAGTAGTAAAATTTTTACCAGAATTTACAAAGATTTAAATATATTATTTAAAAAAACTTCCAAAATAAAGAAATTGTGCAAATAAAAGTCTCAGTTTGGTTAGAGATTCTGGGCATGCGCAGACTTATCCCTTCTCTTATACACATGGCTTTCATGCATGGATATGCACCATTATAGAATAAAAATAAATAAATATACATGTGGCTTTAAATTTGGCCTCCGACAGGTCGTATGCTGCCTTCTGGTCCGAGTGTCGGCCTTTAAACTAGTTGAAGCAGGTTCGATCCGCGCCATCATAATCGTTTTTATTTTCACTTTTCTTCATATTATTTATTTATTTTTTTAATTTTCAGTATAGAGAAAATTATTATTTTTCTTTTCAAGTAGTAAAATTTTGACCAGAATTTACAAAGATTTAAATATATTATTTAAAAAAACTTCCAAAATAAAGAAATTGTGCAAATAAAAGTCTCAGTTTGGTTAGAGATTCTGGGCATGCACAGACTTATCCCTTCTCTTATACACATGGCTTTCATGCATGGATATGCACCATTATAGAATAAAAATAAATAAATAAACATGTGGATTTAAATTCGGTCTCCGACAGGTCGTATGCTGCCTTTTGGTCCGAGTGTCGGCCTGTAAACTAGTTGAAGCAGGTTCGATCCGCGCCATCGGAATCCTTTTCATTTTCACTTTTCTTCATATTATTTATTTATTTTTTTTAATTTTCAGTATTGAGAAAATTGTTATTTTTCTTTTCAAGTAGTAAAATTTTGAATAGAATTCACAAAGATTTAAATATATTATTTAAAAAAACTTCCAAAATAAAGAAATTGTGCAAATAAAAGTCTCAGTTTGGTTAGAGATTCTGGGCATGCGCAGACTTATCCCTTCTCTTATACACATGGCTTTCATGCATGGATATGCACCATTATAGAATAAAAATAAATAAATATACATGTGGCTTTAAATTCGGCCTCCGACAGGTCGTATGCTGCCTTGTGGTACGAGTGTCGGCCTGTAAACTAGTTGAAGCAGGTTCGATCCGCGCCATCATAATCGTTTTTATTTTCACTTTTCTTCATATTATTTATTTATTTTTTTAATTTTCAGTATAGAGAAAATTATTATTTTTCTTTTCAAGTAGTAAAATTTTGACCAGAATTTACAAAGATTTAAATATATTATTTAAAAAAACTTCGAAAATAAAGAAATTGTGCAAATAAAAGTCTCAGTTTTTTTAGAGATTCTGGGCATGCGCAGACTTATCCCTTCTCTTATACACATGGCTTTCATGCATGGATATGCACCATTATAGAATAAAAATAAATAAATAAACATGTGCCTTTAAATTCTTTCTCCGACATGTCGTATGCTCCCTTGTGGTCCGAGTGTCGGCCTGTAAACTAGTTGAAGCAGGTTCGATCCGCGCCATCGGAATCCTTTTCATTTTCACTTTTCTTCATATTATTTATTTATTTATTTTAATTTTCAGTATTGAGAAAATTATTATTTTTCTTTTCAAGTAGTAAAATTTTGACCAGAATTTACAAAGATTTAAATATATTATTTAAAAAAACTTCCAAAATAAAGAAATTGTGCAAATAAAAGTCTCAGTTTGGTTAGAGACTCTGGGCATGCGCAGACTTATCCCTTCTCTTATACACTCGGCTTTCATGCATGGATATGCACCATTATAGAATAAAAATAAATAAATATACATGTACCTTTAAATTCGGCCTCCGACAGATCGTATGCTGCCTTGTGGTCCGAGTGTCGGCCTGTAAACTAGTTGAAGCAGGTTCGATCCGCGCCGTCATAATCGTTTTTATTTTCACTTTTCTTCATATTATTTATTTATTTTTTTAATTTTCAGTATAGAGAAAATTATTATTTTTCTTTTCAAGTAGTAAAATTTTGACCAGAATTTACAAAGATTTAAATATATTATTTAAAAAAACTTCCAAAATAAAGAAATTGTGCAAATAAAAGTCTCAGTTTGGTTAGAGATTCTGGGCATGCGCAGACTTATCCCTTCTCTTATACACATGGCTTTCATGCATGGATATGCACCATTATAGAATAAAAATAAATAAATAAACATGTGGCTTTAAATTCGGTCTCCGACAGGTCGTATGCTGCCTTGTGGTCCGAGTGTCGGCCTGTAAACTAGTTGAAGCAGGTTCGATCCGCGCCACCGGATTCCTTTTTATTTTCACTTTTCTTCATATTATTTATTTATTTTTTTAATTTTCAGTATAGAGAAAATTATTATTTTTCTTTTCAAGTAGTAAAATTTTGACCGGAATTTACAAAGATTTAAATATATTATTTAAAAAAACTTCCAAAATAAAGAAATTGTGCAAATAAAAGTCTCAGTTTGGTTAGAGATTCTGGGCATGCGCAGACTTATCCCTTCTCTTATACATATGGCTTTCATGCATGGATATGCACCATTATAGAATAAAAATAAATAAATAAATATGTGGATTTAAATTCGGTGTCCGACAGGTCGTATGCTGCCTTGTAGTCCGAGTGTCGGCCTGTAAACTAGTTGAAGCAGGTTCGATCGGCGCCATCGGAATCCTTTTTATTTTCACTTTTAATCATATCATTTATTTATTTTTTTAATTTTCTGTATAGAGAAAATTATTATTTTTCTTTTCAAGTAGTAAAATTTGGACCAGAATTTACAAAGATTTAAATATATTTTTTAAAAAAACTTCCAAAATAAAGAAATTGTGCAAATAAAAGTCTCAGTTTGGTTAGAGATTCTGGGCATGCGCAGACTTATCCCTTCTCTTATACACATGGCTTTCATGCATGGATATGCACCATTATAGAATAAAAATAAATAAATAAACATGTGGCTTTAAATTCGGTCTCCGACAGGTCGTATGCTGCCTTGTGGTCCGAGTGTCGGCCTGTAAACTAGTTGAAGCAGGTTCGATCCGCGCCATCGGATTCCTTTTTATTTTCACTTTTCTTCATATTATTTATTTATTTTTTTAATTTTATGTATAGAGAAAATTATTATTTTTCTTTTCAAGTAGTAAAATTTTGACCAGAATTTACAAAGATTTAAATATATTATTTAAAAAAACTTCCAAAATAAAGAAATTGTGCAAATAAAAGTCTCTGTTTGGTTAGAGATTCTGGGCATGCGCAGACTTATCACTTCTCTTATACACATGGCTTTCATGCATGGATATGCACCATTATAGAATAAAAATAAATAAATAAACATGTGCCTTTAAATTCTTTCTCCGACATGTCGTATGCTCCATTGTGGTCCGAGTGTCGGCCTGTAAACTAGTTGAAGCAGGTTCGATCCGCGCCATCGGAATCCTTTTCATTTTCACTTTTCTTCATATTATTTATTTTTTTTTTTTTTAATTTTCAGTATTGAGAAAATTATTATTTTTCTTTTCAAGTAGTAAAATTTTGACCAGAATTTACAAAGATTTAAATATATTATTTAAAAAAACTTCCAAAATAAAGAAATTGTGCAAATAAAAGTCTCAGTTTGGTTAGAGATTCTGGGCATGCGCAGACTTATCCCTTCTCTTATACACATGGCTTTCATGCATGGATATGCACCATTATAGAATAAAAATAAATAAATATACATGTGCCTTTAAATTCGGTCTCCGACAGGTCGTATGCTGCCTTGCGGTCCGAGTGTCGGCCTGTAAACTAGTTGACGCAGGTTCGATCCGCGCCATCGGAATCCTTTTTATTTTCACTTTTCTTCATATTATTTATTTATTTTTTTAATTTTCAGTATAGAGAAAATTATTATTTTTCTTTCCAAGTAGTAAAATTTTGACCAGAATTTACAAAGATTTAAATATATTATTTAAAAAAACTTCCAAAATAAAGAAATTGTGCAAATAAAAGTCTCAGTTTGGTTAGAGATTCTGGGCATGCGCAGACTTATCCCTTCTCTTATACATATGGCTTTCTTGCATGGATATGCACCATTATAGAATAAAAATAAATAAATAAATATGTGGATTTAAATTCGGTCTCCGACAGGTCGTATGCTGCCTTGTGGTCCGATTGTCGGCCTACAAACTAGTTGACGCAGGTTCGATCCGCGCCATCGGAGTCCTTTATATTTTCACTTTTCTTCATATTATTTATTTATTTTTTTAATTTTCAGTAAAGAGAAAATTATTGTTTTTCTTTTCAAGTAGTAAAATTTTGACCAGAATTTACAAAGATTTCAATATATTATTTAATAAAACTTCCAAAATAAAGAAATTGTGCAAATAAAAGTCTCAGTTTGGTTACAGATTCTGGGCATGCGCAGACTTATCCCTTCTCTTATTCACATGGCTTTCATGCATGGATATGCACCATTATAGAATAAAAATAAATAAATAAACATGTGGCTTTAAATTCGGTCTACGACAGGTCGTATGCTGCCTTGTGGTCCGAGTGTCGGCCTGCATACTAGTTGACGCAGGTTCGATCCGCGCCATCGGAATCCTTTATATTTTCACTTTTCTTCATATTATTTTTTTTTTTTTAATTTTCAGTAAAGAGAAAATTATTGTTTTCCTTTTCAAGTAGTAAAATTTTGACCAGAATTTACAAAGATTTAAATATATTATTTAAAAAAACTTCCAAAATAAAGAAATTGTGCAAATAAAAGTCTCTTTTTGGTTAGAGATTCTGGACATGCGCAGACTTATCCCTTCTCTTATACACATGGCTTGCATGCATGGATATGCACCATTATATAATAAAAATAAATAAATAAACATGTGCCTTTAAATTCGGTCTCCGACAGGTAGTATGCTGCCTTGTGGTCCGAGTGTCGGCCTGCAAACTAGTTGACGCAGGTTCGATCCGCGCCATCGGAATCCTTTATATTTTCACTTTTCTTCATAATATTTATTTATTTTTTTAATTTTCAGTAAAGAGAAAATTATTGTTTTTCTTTTCAAGTAGTAAAATTTTGACCAGAATTTACAAAGATTTCAATATATTATTTAATAAAACTTCCAAAATAAAGAAATTGTGCAAATAAAAGTCTCAGTTTGGTTAGAGATTCTGGGCATGCGCAGACTTATCCCTTCTCTTATACATATGGCTTTCATGCATGGATATGCACTATTATAGAATAAAAATAAATAAATAAATATGTGGATTTAAATTCGGTGTCCGACAGGTCGTATGCTGCCTTGTGGTCCGAGTGTCGGCCTGTAAACTAGTTGAAGCAGGTTCGATCGGCGCCATCGGAATCCTTTTTATTTTCACTTTTAATCATATCATTTATTTATTTTTTTAATTTTCTGTATAGAGAAAATTATTGTTTTTCTTTTCAAGTAGTAAAATTTTGACCAGAATTTACAAAGATTTAAATATATTATTTAAAAAAACTTCCAAAATAAAGAGATTGTGCAAATAAAAGTCTCTTTTTGGTTAGAGATTCTGGACATCCGCAGATTTATCCCTTCTCTTATACACATGGCTTGCATGCATGGATATGCACCATTATATAATAAAAATAAATAAATAAACATGTGCCTTTAAATTCGGTCTCCGACAGGTAGTATGCTGCCTTGTGGTCCGAGTGTCGGCCTGCAAACTAGTTGACGCAGGTTCGATCCGCGCCATCGGAATCCTTTATATTTTCACTTTTCTTCATAATATTTATTTATTTTTTTAATTTTCAGTAAAGAGAAAATTATTGTTTTTCTTTTCAAGTAGTAAAATTTTGACCAGAATTTACAAAGATTTCAATATATTATTTAATAAAACTTCCAAAATAAAGAAATTGTGCAAATAAAAGTCTCAGTTTGGTTAGAGATTCTGGGCATGCGCAGACTTATCCCTTCTCTTATACATATGGCTTTTATGCATGGATATGCACCATTATAGAATAAAAATAAATAAATAAATATGTGGATTTAAATTCGGTGTCCGACAGGTCGTATGCTGCCTTGTGGTCCGAGTGTCGGCCTGTAAACTAGTTGAAGCAGGTTCGATCGGCGCCATCGGAATCCTTTATATTTTCACTTTTCTTCATATTATTTATTTATTTTTTTAATTTTCAGTAAAGAGAAAATTATTGTTTTTCTTTTCAAGTAGTAAAATTTTGACCAGAATTTACAAAGATTTCAATATATTATTTAAAAAAACTTCCAAAATAAAGAAATTGTGCAAATAAAAGTCTCAGTTTTGTTACAGATTCTGGGCATGCGAAGACTTATCCCTTCTCTTATTCACATGGCTTTCATGCATGGATATGCACCATTATAGAATAAAAATAAATTAATAAACATGTGGCTTTAAATTCGGTCTCCGACAGGTCGTATGCTGCCTTGTGGTCCGAGTGTCGGCCTGCATACTAGCTGACGCAGGTTCGATCCGCGCCATCGGAATCCTTTATATTTTCACTTTTCTTCATATTATTTTTTTTTTTTTTAATTTTTAGTAAAGAGAAAATTATTGTTTTTCTTTTCAAGTAGTAAAATTTTGACCAGAATTTACAAAGATTTCAATATATTATTTAAAAAAACTTCCAAAATAAAGAAATTGTGCAAATAAAAGTCTCTTTTTAGTTAGAGATTCTGGACATGCGCAGACTTATCCCTTCTCTTATACACATGGCTTGCATGCATGGATATGCACCATTATATAATAAAAATAAATAAATAAACATGTGCCTTTAAATTCGGTCTCCGACAGGTAGTATGCTGCCTTGTGGTCCGAGTGTCGGCCTGCAAACTAGTTGACGCAGGTTCGATCCGCGCCATCGGAATCCTTTATATTTTCACTTTTCTTCATAATATTTATTTATTTTTTTAATTTTCAGTAAAGAGAAAATTATTGTTTTTCTTTTCAAGTAGTAAAATTTTGACCAGAATTTACAAAGATTTAAATATATTATTTAAAAAAACTTCCAAAATAAAGAAATTGTGCAAATAAAAGTCTCTTTTTGGTTAGAGATTCTGGACATGAGCAGACTTATCCCTTCTCTTATACACATGGCTTGCATGCATGGATATGCACCATTATATAATAAAAATAAATAAATAAACATGTGCCTTTAAATTCGGTCTCCGACAGGTAGTATGCTGCCTTGTGGTCCGAGTGTCGGCCTGCAAACTAGTTGACGCAGGTTCGATCCGCGCCATCGGAATCCTTTATATTTTCACTTTTCTTCATAATATTTATTTATTTTTTTAATTTTCAGTAAAGAGAAAATTATTGTTTTTCTTTTCAAGTAGTAAAATTTTGACCAGAATTTACAAAGATTTCAATATATTATTTAATAAAACTTCCAAAATAAAGAAATTGTGCAAATAAAAGTCTCAGTTTGGTTAGAGATTCTGGGCATGCGCAGACTTATCCCTTCTCTTATACATATGGCTTTCATGCATGGATATGCACCATTATAGAATAAAAATAAATAAATAAATATGTGGATTTAAATTCGGTGTTCGACAGGTCGTTTGCTGCCTTGTGGTCCGAGTGTCGGCCTGTAAACTAGTTGAAGCAGGTTCGATCGGCGCCATCGGAATCCTTTATATTTTCACTTTTCTTCATATTATTTATTTATTTTTTTAATTTTCAGTAAAGAGAAAATTATTGTTTTTCTTTTCAAGTAGTAAAATTTTGACCAGAATTTACAAAGATTTCAATATATTATTTAAAAAAACTTCCAAAATAAAGAAATTGTGCAAATAAAAGTCTCAGTTTTGTTACAGATTCTGGGCATGCGAAGACTTATCCCTTCTCTTATTCACATGGCTTTCATGCATGGATATGCACCATTATAGAATAAAAATAAATTAATAAACATGTGGCTTTAAATTCGGTCTCCGACAGGTCGTATGCTGCCTTGTGGTCCGAGTGTCGGCCTGCATACTAGCTGACGCAGGTTCGATCCGCGCCATCGGAATCCTTTATATTTTCACTTTTCTTCATATTATTTTTTTTTTTTTAATTTTTAGTAAAGAGAAAATTATTGTTTTTCTTTTCAAGTAGTAAAATTTTGACCAGAATTTACAAAGATTTCAATATATTATTTAAAAAAACTTCCAAAATAAAGAAATTGTGCAAATAAAAGTCTCTTTTTAGTTAGAGATTCTGGACATGCGCAGACTTATCCCTTCTCTTATACACATGGCTTGCATGCATGGATATGCACCATTATATAATAAAAATAAATAAATAAACATGTGCCTTTAAATTCGGTCTCCGACAGGTAGTATGCTGCCTTGTGGTCCGAGTGTCGGCCTGCAAACTAGTTGACGCAGGTTCGATCCGCGCCATCGGAATCCTTTATATTTTCACTTTTCTTCATAATATTTATTTATTTTTTTAATTTTCAGTAAAGAGAAAATTATTGTTTTTCTTTTCAAGTAGTAAAATTTTGACCAGAATTTACAAAGATTTCAATATATTATTTAAAAAAACTTCCAAAATAAAGAAATTCTGCAAATAAAAGTCTCAGTTTTGTTACAGATTCTGGGCATGCGAAGACTTATCCCTTCTCTTATACACATGGCTTGCATGCATGGATATGCACCATTATATAATAAAAATAAATAAATAAACATGTGCCTTTAAATTCGGTCTCCGACAGGTCGTATGCTGCCTTGTGGTCCGAGTGTCGGCCTGCATACTAGCTGACGCAGGTTCGATCCGCGCCATCGGAATCCTTTATATTTTCACTTTTCTTCATATTATTATTTTTTTTTTTAATTTTTAGTAAAGAGAAAATTATTGTTTTTCTTTTCAAGTAGTAAAATTTTGACCAGAATTTACAAAGATTTCAATATATTATTTAAAAAAACTTCCAAAATAAAGAAATTGTGCAAATAAAAGTCTCTTTTTAGTTAGAGATTCTGGACATGCGCAGACTTATCCCTTCTCTTATACACATGGCTTGCATGCATGGATATGCACCATTATATAATAAAAATAAATAAATAAACATGTGCCTTTAAATTCGGTCTCCGACAGGTAGTATGCTGCCTTGTGGTCCGAGTGTCGGCCTGCAAACTAGTTGACGCAGGTTCGATCCGCGCCATCGGAATCCTTTATATTTTCACTTTTCTTCATAATATTTATTTATTTTTTTAATTTTCAGTAAAGAGAAAATTATTGTTTTTCTTTTCAAGTAGTAAAATTTTGACCAGAATTTACAAAGATTTCAATATATTATTTAAAAAAACTTAAAAAATACAGAAATTGTACAAATAAAAGTCTCATTTTACTTAGAGATTCTGGGCATGCGCAGACTTATCCCTTCTCTTATACACATGGCTTTCATGCATGGATATGCACCATTATAGAATAAAAATAAATAAATAAACATGCGGCTTTAAATTCGGTCTCCGACAGGTCGTATGCTGCCTTGTGATCCGAGTGTCGGCCTGTAAACTAGTTGAAGCAGGTTCGATCCGTGCCATCGGAATTCTTTTTATTTTCACTTTTAATCATATCATTTATTTATTTTTTTAATTTTCAGTAAAGAGAAAATTATTGTTTTTCTTTTCAAGTAGTAAAATTTTGACCAGAATTTACAAAGATTTCAATATATTATTTAAAAAAACTTCCAAAATAAAGAAATTGTGCAAATAAAAGTCTCATTTTGGTTAGAGATTCTGGGCATGCGCTGACTTATCCCTTCTCTTATACACATGGCTTTCATGCATGGATATGCACCATTATAGAATAAAATTAAATAAATAAACATGTGGCTTTAAATTCGGTCTCCGGCAGGTCGTATGCTGCCTTGTAGTCCGCGTGTCGACCTACAAACTAGTTGACGCAGGTTCGATCCGCGCCATCGGAATCGTTTTTATTTTCACTTTTCTTCATATTATTTATTTATTTTTTTAATTTTCAGTATAGAGAAAATTATTGTTTTTCTTTTCAAGTAGTAAAATTTTGACCAGAATTTACAAAGATTTCAATATATTATTTAAAAAAACTTCCAAAACAAAGAAATTGTGCAAATAAAAGTCTCAGTTTTGTTACAGATTCTGGGCATGCGCAGACTTATCCCTTCTCTTATTCACATGGCTTTCATGCATGGATATGCACCATTATAGAATAAAAATAAATAAATAAACATGTGGCTTTAAATTCGGTCTCTGACAGGTCGTATGCTGCCTTGTGGTCCGAGTGTCGGCCTGCAAACTAGTTGACGCAGGTTCGATCCGCGCCATCGGAATCCTTTATATTTTCACTTTTCTTCATAATATTTATTTATTTTTTTAATTTTCAGTAAAGAGAAAATTATTGTTTTTCTTTTCAAGTAGTAAAATTTTGACCAGAATTTACAAAGATTTCAATATATTATTTAAAAAAACTTCCAAAATAAAGAAATTGTGCAAATAAAAGTCTCAGTTTTGTTACAGATTCTGGGCATGCGAAGACTTATCCCTTCTCTTATTCACATGGCTTTCATGCATGGATATGCACCATTATAGAATAAAAATAAATTAATAAACATGTGGCTTTAAATTCGGTCTCCGACAGGTCGTATGCTGCCTTGTGGTCCGAGTGTCGGCCTGCATACTAGCTGACGCAGGTTCGATCCGCGCCATCGGAATCCTTTATATTTTCACTTTTCTTCATATTATTTTTTTTTTTTAATTTTTAGTAAAGAGAAAATTATTGTTTTTCTTTTCAAGTAGTAAAATTTTGACCAGAATTTACAAAGATTTCAATATATTATTTAAAAAAACTTCCAAAATAAAGAAATTGTGCAAATAAAAGTCTCTTTTTAGTTAGAGATTCTGGACATGCGCAGACTTATCCCTTCTCTTATACACATGGCTTGCATGCATGGATATGCACCATTATATAATAAAAATAAATAAATAAACATGTGCCTTTAAATTCGGTCTCCGACAGGTAGTATGCTGCCTTGTGGTCCGAGTGTCGGCCTGCAAACTAGTTGACGCAGGTTCGATCCGCGCCATCGGAATCCTTTATATTTTCACTTTTCTTCATAATATTTATTTATTTTTTTAATTTTCAGTAAAGAGAAAATTATTGTTTTTCTTTTCAAGTAGTAAAATTTTGACCAGAATTTACAAAGATTTCAATATATTATTTAAAAAAACTTAAAAAATACAGAAATTGTACAAATAAAAGTCTCATTTTACTTAGAGATTCTGGGCATGCGCAGACTTATCCCTTCTCTTATACACATGGCTTTCATGCATGGATATGCACCATTATAGAATAAAAATAAATAAATAAACATGTGGCTTTAAATTCGGTCTCCGACAGGTCGTATGCTGCCTTGTGATCCGAGGGTCGGCCTGCAAACTAGTTGAAGCAGGTTCGATCCGCGCCATCGGAATCCTTTATATTTTCACTTTTCTTCATATTATTTATTTATTTTTTTCATTTTCAGTAAAGAGAAAATTATTATTTTTCTCTTCAAGTAGTAAAATTTTGACCAGAATTTACAAAGATTTAAATATATTATTTAAAAAAACTTTCAAAATAAAGAAATTGTGCAAATAAAAGTCTCAGTTTGGTTAGAGATTCTGGGCATGCGCAGACTTATCCCTTCTCTTATACATTTGGCTTTCATGCATGGATATGCACCATTATAGAATAAAAATAAATAAATAAATATGTGGATTTAAATTCGGTGTCCGACAGGTCGTATGCTGCCTTGTGGTCCGAGTGTCGGCCTGTAAACTAGTTGAAGCAGGTTCGATCCGCGCCATCGGAATTCTTTTTATTTTCACTTTTAATCATATCATTTATTTATTTTTTTAATTTTCAGTAAAGAGAAAATTATTGTTTTTCTTTTCAAGTAGTAAAATTTTGACCAGAATTTACAAAGATTTCAATATATTATTTAAAAAAACTTCCAAAATAAAGAAATTGTGCAAATAAAAGTCTCATTTTGGTTAGAGATTCTGGGCATGCGCTGACTTATCCCTTCTCTTATACACATGGCTTTCATGCATGGATATGCACCATTATAGAATAAAATTAAATAAATAAACATGTGGCTTTAAATTCGGTCTCCGGCAGGTCGTATGCTGCCTTGTAGTCCGCGTGTCGACCTACAAACTAGTTGACGCAGGTTCGATCCGCGCCATCGGAATCGTTTTTATTTTCACTTTTCTTCATATTATTTATTTATTTTTTTAATTTTCAGTATAGAGAAAATTATTGTTTTTCTTTTCAAGTAGTAAAATTTTGACCAGAATTTACAAAGATTTCAATATATTATTTAAAAAAACTTCCAAAACAAAGAAATTGTGCAAATAAAAGTCTCAGTTTTGTTACAGATTCTGGGCATGCGCAGACTTATCCCTTCTCTTATTCACATGGCTTTCATGCATGGATATGCACCATTATAGAATAAAAATAAATAAATAAACATGTGGCTTTAAATTCGGTCTCTGACAGGTCGTATGCTGCCTTGTGGTCCGAGTGTCGGCCTGCAAACTAGTTGACGCAGGTTCGATCCGCGAAATCGGAATCCTTTATATTTTCACTTTTCTTCATATTATTTATTTATTTTTTTAATTTTCAGTAAAGAGAAAATTATTGTTTTTCTTTTCAAGTAGTAAAATTTTGACCAGAATTTACAAAGATTTCAATATATTATTTAAAAATACTTCCAAAATAAAGAAATTGTACAAATAAAAGTCTCATTTTGGTTAGAGATTCTGGGCATGCGCAGAATTATCCCTTCTCTTATACACATGCGTTTCATGCATGGATATGCACCATTATAGAATAAAAATAAATAAATAAACATGTGCCTTTAAATTCGTTCTCCGACAGGTCGTATGCTGCCTTGTGGTCCGAGGGTCGGCCTGCAAACTAGTTGACGCAGGTTCGATCCGCGCCATCGGAATCCTTTATATTTTCACTTTTCTTCATATTATTTATTTATTTTTTTAATTTTCAGTAAAGAGAAAATTATTGTTTTTCTTTTCAAGTAGTAAAATTTTGACCAGAATTTACAATGATTTCAATATATTATTTAAAAAAACTTCCAAAATAAAGAAATTGTACAAATAAAAGTCTCATTTTGGTTCGAGATTCTGGGCATGCGCAGAATTATCCCTTCTCTTATACACATGGCTTTCATGCATGGATATGCACCATTATAGAATAAAAATAAATAAATAAACATGTGCCTTTAAATTCGGTCTCCGACAGGTCGTATGCTGCCTTGTGGTCCGAGTGTCGGCCTGCAAACTAGTTGACGCAGGTTCGATCCGCGCCATCGGAATCCTTTATATTTTCACTTTTCTTCATATTATTTATTTATTTTTTTAATTTTCAGTAAAGAGAAAATTATTGTTTTTCTTTTCAAGTAGTAAAATTTTGACCAGAATTTACAAAGATTTCAATATATTATTTAAAAAAACTTCCAAAATAAAGAAATTGTGCAAATAAAAGTCTCTTTTTGGTTAGAGATTCTGGACATGCGCAGACTTATCCCTTCTCTTATACAAATGGCTTGCATGCATGGATATGCACCATTATATAATAAAAATAAATAAATAAACATGTGCCTTTAAATTCGGCCTCCGACAGGTAGTATGCTGCCTTGTGGTCCGAGTGTCGGCCTGCAAACTAGTTGACGCGGGTTCGATCCGCGCCATCGGAATCCTTTATATTTTCACTTTTCTTCATAATATTTATTTATTTTTTTAATTTTCAGTAAAGAGAAAATTATTGTTTTTCTTTTCAAGTAGTAAAATTTTGACCAGAATTTACAAAGATTTCAATATATTATTTAATAAAACTTCCAAAATAAAGAAATTGTGCAAATAAAAGTCTCAGTTTGGTTAGAGATTCTGGACATGCGCAGACTTATCCCTTCTCTTATACACATGGCTTTCATGCATGGATATGCACCATTATAGAATAAAAATAAATAAATAAACATGTGGCTTTAAATTCGGTCTCCGACAGGTCGTATGCTGCCTTGTGGTCCGAGTGTCGGCCTGCATACTTGTTGACGCAGGTTCGATCCGCGCCATCGGAATCCTTTATATTTTCACTTTTCTTCATATTATTTATTTATTTTTTTAATTTTCAGTAAAGAGAAAATTATTGTTTTTCTTTTCAAGTAGTAAAATTTTGACCAGAATTTACAAAGATTTCAATATATTATTTAAAAAAACTTCCAAAATAAAGAAATTGTGCAAATAAAAGTCTCTTTTTGGTTAGAGATTCTGGACATGCGCAGACTTATCCCTTCTCTTATACAAATGGCTTGCATGCATGGATATGCACCATTATAGAATAAAAATAAATAAATAAACATGTGGCTCTAAATTCGGTCTCCGACAGGTCGTATGCTGCCTTGTAGTCCGAGTGTCGGCCTACGAACTAGTTGACGCAGGTTCGATCAGCGCCATGGGAATCGTTTTTATTTTCCCTTTTCTTCATATTATTTATTTATTTTTTTAATTTTCAGTATAGAGAAAATTATTGTTTTTCTTTTCAAGTAGTAAAATTTTGACCAGAATTTACAAAGATTTCAATATATTATTTAATAAAACTTCCAAAATAAAGAAATTGTGCAAATAAAAGTCTCAGTTTGGTTAGAGATTCTGGACATGCGCAGACTTATCCCTTCTCTTATACACATGGCTTTCATGCATGGATATGCACCATTATAGAATAAAAATAAATAAATAAACATGTGGCTTTAAATTCGGTCTCCGACAGGTCGTATGCTGCCTTGTGGTCCGAGTGTCGGCCTGCATACTTGTTGACGCAGGTTCGATCCGCGCCATCGGAATCCTTTATATTTTCACTTTTCTTCATATTATTTATTTATTTTTTTAATTTTCAGTAAAGAGAAAATTATTGTTTTTCTTTTCAAGTAGTAAAATTTTGACCAGAATTTACAAAGATTTCAATATATTATTTAAAAAAACTTCCAAAATAAAGAAATTGTGCAAATAAAAGTCTCTTTTTGGTTAGAGATTCTGGACATGCGCAGACTTATCCCTTCTCTTATACAAATGGCTTGCATGCATGGATATGCACCATTATAGAATAAAAATAAATAAATAAACATGTGGCTCTAAATTCGGTCTCCGACAGGTCGTATGCTGCCTTGTAGTCCGAGTGTCGGCCTACGAACTAGTTGACGCAGGTTCGATCAGCGCCATGGGAATCGTTTTTATTTTCCCTTTTCTTCATATTATTTATTTATTTTTTTAATTTTCAGTATAGAGAAAATTATTGTTTTTCTTTTCAAGTAGTAAAATTTTGACCAGAATTTACAAAGATTTCAATATATTATTTAAAAAAACTTCCAAAATAAAGAAATTGTGCAAATAAAAGTCTCATTTTGGTTAGAGATTCTGGGCATGCGCAGACTTATCCCTTCTCTTATACACATGGCTTTCATGCATGGATATGCACCATTATAGAATAAAAATAAATAAATAAACATGTGGCTTTAAATTCGGTCTCCGACAGGTCGTATGCTGCCTTGTGATCCGAGTGTCGGCCTGCAAACTAGTTGAAGCAGGTTCGATCCGCGCCATCAGAATCCTTTATATTTTCACTTTTCTTCATATTATTTATTTATTTTTTTCATTTTCAGTAAAGAGAAAATTATTGTTTTTCTTTTCAAGTAGTAAAATTTTGACCAGAATTTACTAAGATTTCAATATATTATTTAAAAAAACTTCCGAAATAAAGAAATTGTACAAATAAAAGTCTCATTTTGGTTAGAGATTCTGGACATGCGCAGACTTATCCCTTCTGTTATACACATGGCTTGCATGCATGGATATGCACCATTATAGAATAAAAATAAATAAATAAACATGTGCCTTTAAATTAGGTCTCCGACAGGTCGTATGCTGCCTTGTGGTCCGAGTGTCGGCATGCAAACTAGTTGACGAAGGTTCGATCCGCGCCATCGGAGTCCTTTATATTTTCACTTTTCTTCATATTATTTATTTATTTTTTTACTTTTCAGTAAAGAGAAAATTATTGTTTTTCTTTTCAAGTAGTAAAATTTTCACCAGAATTTACAAAGATTTCAATATATTATTTAAAAAAACTTCCAAAATAAAGAAATTGTGCAAATAAAAGTCTCAGTTTGGTTAGAGATTCTGGACATGCGCAGACTTATCCCTTCTCTTATACACATGGCTTTCATGCATGGATATGCACCATTATAGAATAAAAATAAATAAATAAACATGTGGCTTTAAATTCAGTCTCCGACAGGTCGTATGCTGCCTTGTGGTCCGAGTGTCGGCCTGCAAACTAGTTGGCGCAGCTTCGATCCGCGCCATCGGAATCCTTTATATTATCACTTTTCTTTATATTATCACTTTTCTTCATATTATTTATTTATTTTTTTAATTTTCAGTAAAGAGAAAATTATTGTTTTTCTTTTTAAGTAGTAAAATTTTGACCAGAATTTACAAAGATTTCAATATATTATTTAAAAAAACTTTCAAAATAAAGAAATTGTACAGATAAAAGTCTCATTTTACTTAGAGATTCTGGGCATGCGCAGACTTATCCCTTCTGTTATACACATGGCTTGCATGCATGGATATGCACCATTATAGAATAAAAATAAATAAATAAACATTTGCCTTTAAATTCGGTCTCCGACAGGTCGTATGCTGCCTTGTGGTCCGAGTGTCGGCCTGCAAACTAGTTGACGCAGGTTCGATCCGCGCCATCGGAATCTTTTATATTTTCACTTTTCTTCATATTATTTATTTATTTTTTTAATTTTCAGTAAAGAGAAAATTATTATTTTTCTTTTCAAGTAGTAAAATTTTCACCAGAATTTACAAAGATTTCAATATATTATTTAAAAAAACTTCCAAAATAAAGAAATTGTGCAAATAAAAGTCTCAGTTTGGTTAGAGATTCTGGACATGCGCAGACTTATCCCTTCTCTTATACACATGGCTTTCATGCATGGATATGCACCATTATAGAATAAAATTAAATAAATAAACATGTGGCTTTAAATTCGGTCTCCGACAGGTCGTATGCTCCTTGTAGTCCGCGTGTCGGCCTACAAATTAGTTGACGCAGGTTCGATCCGCGCCATCGGAATCGTTTTTATTTTAACTTTTCTTCATATTTTTTATTTATTTTTTTAATTTTCAGTATAGAGAAAATTATTGTTTTTCTTTTCAAGTAGTAAAATTTTGACCAGAATTTACAAAGATTTCAATATATTATTTAAAAAAACTTCCGAAATAAAGAAATTGTGCAAATAAAAGTCTCAGTGATTCTGGGCATGCGCAGACTTATCCCTTCTCTTATTCACATGGCTTTCATGCATGGATATGCACCATTATGGAATAAAAATAAATAAAAAAACATGTGGCTTTAAATTCGTTCTACGACAGGTCGTATGCCGCCTTGTGGTCTGAGTGTCGGCCTGCAAACTAGTTGACGCATTTTCGATAAGCGCCATCGGATTCCTTTTTATTTTCAATTTTCTTCATATTATTTATTTATTTTTTTAATTTTCAGTATAGAGAAAATTATTATTTTTCTTTTCAAGTAGTAAAATTTTGAAAAGAATTTACAAAGATTTCAATATATTATTTAAAAAAACTTCCAAAATAAAGAAATTGTGCAAATAAGAGTCTAATTTTGGTTAGAGATTCTGGGCATGCGCAGACTTATCCCTTCTCTTATACACATTGCTTTCATGCATATATATGCGCCATTATAGAATAAAAATAAATAAATAAACATGCGGCTTTAAATACGGTCTCAAACAGGTCGTATGGTGCCTGGTGGTCCTCGATTCGGCCTGCAAACTAGTTGACGCAGGTTCGATTCACGCAGTCGGAATCCTTTTTATTTTCACTTTTCTTCATATTAGTGATTTATTTTTTTAATTTACAGTAAAGAGAAAATTTTTATCTTTCTTTTCAAGTAGTAAAAATTTTACCAGAATTTACAAAGATTTCAATATATTATTTAAAAAAACTTCCGAAATAAAGAAATTGTACAAATAAAAGTCTCATTTTGGTTAGAGATTCTGGACATGCGCAGACTTATCCCTTCTGTTATACACATGGCTTGCATGCATGGATATGCACCATTATAGAATAAAAATAAATAAATAAACATGTGCCTTTTAATTCGGTCTCCGACAGGTCGTATGCTGCCTTGTGGTCCGAGTGTCGGCCTGCAAACTAGTTGACGCAGGTTCGATCCGCGCCATCGGAATCCTTTATATTTTCACTTTTCTTCATATTATTTATTTATTTTTTTAATTTTCAGTAAAGAGAAAATTATTATTTTTCTTTTCAAGTAGTAAAATTTTCACCAAAATTTACAAAGATTTCAATATATTATTTAAAAAAAATTCCAAAATGAAGAAATTGTGCAAATAAAAGTCTCAGTTTGGTTAGAGATTCTGGACATGCGCAGACTTATCCCTTCTCTTATACACATGGCTTTCATGCATGGATATGCACCATTATAGAATAAAAATAAATAAATAAACATGTGGCTTTAAATTCAGTCTCCGACAGGTCGTATGCTGCCTTGTGGTCCGAGTGTCGGCCTGCAAACTAGTTGGCGCAGCTTCGATCCGCGCCATCGGAATCCTTTATATTTTCACTTTTCTTCATATTATTTATTTATTTTTTTTAATTTTCAGTAAAGAGAAAATTATTGTTTTTCTTTTCAAGTAGTAAAATTTTGACCAGAATTTACAAAGATTTAAATATATTATTTAAAAAAACTTCCAAAATAAAGAAATTGTGCAAATAAAAGTCTCAGTTTGGTTAGAGATTCTGGACATGCGCAGACTTATCCCTTCTCTTATACACATGGCTTTCATGCATGGATATGCACCATTATAGAATAAAAATAAATAAATAAACATGTGGCTTTAAATTCAGTCTCCGACAGGTCGTATGCTGCCTTGTGGTCCGAGTGTCGGCCTGCAAACTAGTTGGCGCAGCTTCGATCCGCGCCATCGGAATCCTTTATATTATCACTTTTCTTTATATTATCACTTTTCTTCATATTATTTATTTATTTTTTTAATTTTCAGTAAAGAGAAAATTATTGTTTTTCTTTTCAAGTAGTAAAATTTTGACCAGAATTTACAAAGATTTCAATATATTATTTAAAAAAACTTCCAAAATAAAGAAATTGTGCAAATAAACGTCTCAGTTTGGTTAGAGATTCTGGACATGCGCAGACTTATCCCTTCTCTTATACACATGGCTTTCATGCATGGATATGCACCATTATAGAATAAAAATAAATAAATAAACATGTGGCTTTAAATTCGGTCTCCGACAGGTCGTATGCTGCCTTGTGGTCCGAGTGTCGGCCTGCAAACTAGTTGACGCAGGTTCGATCCGCGCCATCGGAATCCTTTATATTTTCACTTTTCTTCATATTATTTATTTATTTTTTTAATTTTCAGTAAAGAGAAAATTATTGTTTTTCTTTTTAAGTAGTAAAATTTTGACCAGAATTTACAAAGATTTCAATATATTATTTAAAAAAACTTTCAAAATAAAGAAATTGTACAGATAAAAGTCTCATTTTACTTAGAGATTCTGGGCATGCGCAGACTTATCCCTTCTCTTATTCACATGGCTTTCATGCATGGATATGCACCATTATAGAATAAAAATAAATAAATAAACATGTGGCTTTAAATTCGGTCTCCGACAGGTCGTATGCTACCTTGTGGTCCGAGTGTCGGCCTGCAAACTAGTTGACGCAGGTTCGATCCGCGCCATCGGAATCCTTTATATTTTCACTTTTCTTCATATTATTTATTTATTTTTTTAATTTTCAGTAAAGAGAAAATTATTGTTTTTCTTTTCAAGTAGTAAAATTTTGACCAGAATTTACAAAGATTTCAATATATTATTTAAAAAAACTTCCAAAATAAAGAAATTGTGCAAATAAAAGTCTCAGTTTTGTTACAGATTCTGGGCATGAGCAGACTTATCCCTTCTCTTATACACATGGCTTTCATGCATGGATATGCACCATTATAGAATAAAAATAAATAAATAAACATGTGGCTTTAAATTCGGTCTCCGACAGGTCGTATGCTGCCTTGTGGTCCGAGTGTCGGCCTGCAAACTAGTTGACGCAGGTTCGATCTGCGCCATCGGAATCCTTTATATTTTCACTTTTCTTCATATTATTTATTTATTTTTTTCATTTTCAGTAAAGAGTAAATTATTGTTTTTCTTTTCAAGTAGTAAAATTTTGACCAGAATTTACTAAGATTTCAATATATTATTTAAAAAAACTTCCGAAATAAAGAAATTGTACAAATAAAAGTCTCATTTTGGTTAGAGATTCTGGACATGCGCAGACTTATCCCTTCTGTTATACACATGGCTTGCATGCATGGATATGCACCATTATAGAATAAAAATAAATAAATAAACATTTGCCTTTAAATTCGGTCTCCGACAGGTCGTATGCTGCCTTGTGGTCCGAGTGTCGGCCTGCAAACTAGTTGACGCATTTTCGATAAGCGCCATCGGATTCCTTTTTATTTTCAATTTTCTTCATATTATTTATTTATTTTTTTAATTTTCAGTATAGAGAAAATTATTATTTTTCTTTTCAAGTAGTAAAATTTTGAAAAGAATTTACAAAGATTTCAATATATTATTTAAAAAAACTTCCAAAATAAAGAAATTGTGCAAATAAGAGTCTAATTTTGGTTAGAGATTCTGGGCATGCGCAGACTTATCCCTTCTCTTATACACATGGCTTTCATGCATATATATGCGCCATTATAGAATAAAAATAAATAAATAAACATGCGGCTTTAAATACGGTCTCAAACAGGTCGTATGGTGCCTGGTGGTCCTCGATTCGGCCTGCAAACTAGTTGACGCAGGTTCGATTCACGCAGTCGGAATCCTTTTTATTTTCACTTTTCTTCATATTATTGATTTATTTTTTTAATTTACAGTAAAGAGAAAATTTTTATCTTTCTTTTCAAGTAGTAAAAATTTTACCAGAATTTACAAAGATTTCAGTATATTATTTAAAAAAACTTCCGAAATAAAGAAATTGTACAAATAAAAGTCTCATTTTGGTTAGAGATTCTGGACATGCGCAGACTTATCCCTTCTGTTATACACATGGCTTGCATGCATGGATATGCACCATTATAGAATAAAAATAAATAAATAAACATGTGCCTTTTAATTCGGTCTCCGACAGGTCGTATGCTGCCTTGTGGTCCGAGTGTCGGCCTGCAAACTAGTTGACGCAGGTTCGATCCGCGCCATCGGAATCCTTTATATTTTCACTTTTCTTCATATTATTTATTTATTTTTTTAATTTTCAGTAAAGAGAAAATTATTATTTTTCTTTTCAAGTAGTAAAATTTTCACCAAAATTTACAAAGATTTCAATATATTATTTAAAAAAAATTCCAAAATGAAGAAATTGTGCAAATAAAAGTCTCAGTTTGGTTAGAGATTCTGGACATGCGCAGACTTATCCCTTCTCTTATACACATGGCTTTCATGCATGGATATGCACCATTATAGAATAAAAATAAATAAATAAACATGTGGCTTTAAATTCAGTCTCCGACAGGTCGTATGCTGCCTTGTGGTCCGAGTGTCGGCCTGCAAACTAGTTGGCGCAGCTTCGATCCGCGCCATCGGAATCCTTTATATTTTCACTTTTCTTCATATTATTTATTTATTTTTTTTAATTTTCAGTAAAGAGAAAATTATTGTTTTTCTTTTCAAGTAGTAAAATTTTGACCAGAATTTACAAAGATTTAAATATATTATTTAAAAAAACTTCCAAAATAAAGAAATTGTGCAAATAAAAGTCTCAGTTTGGTTAGAGATTCTGGACATGCGCAGACTTATCCCTTCTCTTATACACATGGCTTGCATGCATGGATATGCACCATTATAGAATAAAATTAAATAAATAAACATGTGGCTTTAAATTCGGTCTCCGACAGGTCGTATGCTCCTTGTAGTCCGCGTGTCGGCCTACAAATTAGTTGACGCAGGTTCGATCCGCGCCATCGGAATCGTTTTTATTTTCACTTTTCTTCATATTTTTTATTTATTTGTTTAATTTTCAGTATAGAGAAAATTATTTTTTTTCTTTTCAAGTAGTAAAATTTTGACCAGAATTTACAAAGATTTCAATATATTATTTAAAAAAACTTCCGAAATAAAGAAATTGTGCAAATAAAAGTCTCAGTGATTCTGGGCATGCGCAGACTTATCCCTTCTCTTATACACATGGATTTCATGCATGGATATGCACCATTATGGAATAAAAATAAATAAAAAAACATGTGGCTTTAAATTCGTTCTACGACAGGTCGTATGCTGCCTTGTGGTCTGAGTGTCGGCCTGCAAACTAGTTGACGCATTTTCGATAAGCGCCATCGGATTCCTTTTTATTTTCACTTTTCTTCATATTATTTATTTATTTTTTTAATTTTCAGTATAGAGAAAATTATTATTTTTCTTTTCAAGTAGTAAAATTTTGAAAAGAATTTACAAAGATTTCAATATATTCTTTAAAAAAACTTCCAAAATAAAGAAGTTGTGCAAATAAAAGTCTCAGTTTGGTTAGAGATTCTGGGCATGCGCAGACTTATCCTTTCTCTTATACACATGGCTTGCATGCATGGATATGCACCATTATAGAATAAAATTAAATAAATAAACATGTGGCTTTAAATTCGGTCTCCGACAGGTCGTATGCTCCTTGTAGTCCGAGTGTCGGCCTACAAACTAGTTGACACAGGTTCGATCCGCGCCATCGGAATCGTTTTTATTTTCACTTTTCTTCATATTTTTTATTTATTTTTTTAATTTTCAGTATAGAGAAAATTATTGTTTTTCTTTTCAAGTAGTAAAATTTTGACCAGAATTTACAAAGATTTCAATATATTATTTAAAAAAACTTCCGAAATAAAGAAATTGTGCAAATAAAAGTCTCAGTGATTCTGGGCATGCGCAGACTTATCCCTTCTCTTATACACATGGATTTCATGCATGGATATGCACCATTATGGAATAAAAATAAATAAAAAAACATGTGGCTTTAAATTCGTTCTACGACAGGTCGTATGCTGCCTTGTGGTCCGAGTGTCGGCCTGCAAACTAGTTGACGCAGGTTCGATCCGCGCCATCGGAATCCTTTATATTTTCACTTTTCTTCATATTATTTATTTATTTTTTTAATTTTCAGTAAAGAGAAAATTATTATTTTTCTTTTCAAGTAGTAAAATTTTCACCAAAATTTACAAAGATTTCAATATATTATTTAAAAAAAATTCCAAAATGAAGAAATTGTGCAAATAAAAGTCTCAGTTTGGTTAGAGATTCTGGACATGCGCAGACTTATCCCTTCTCTTATACACATGGCTTTCATGCATGGATATGCACCATTATAGAATAAAAATAAATAAATAAACATGTGGCTTTAAATTCAGTCTCCGACAGGTCGTATGCTGCCTTGTGGTCCGAGTGTCGGCCTGCAAACTAGTTGGCGCAGCTTCGATCCGCGCCATCGGAATCCTTTATATTTTCACTTTTCTTCATATTATTTATTTATTTTTTTAATTTTCAGTAAAGAGAAAATTATTGTTTTTCTTTTCAAGTAGTAAAATTTTGACCAGAATTTACAAAGATTTCAATATATTATTTAAAAAAACTTCCGAAATAAAGAAATTGTGCAAATAAAAGTCTCAGTGATTCTGGGCATGCGCAGACTTATCCCTTCTCTTATACACATGGATTTCATGCATGGATATGCACCATTATGGAATAAAAATAAATAAAAAAACATGTGGCTTTAAATTCGTTCTACGACAGGTCGTATGCTGCCTTGTGGTCTGAGTGTCGGCCTGCAAACTAGTTGACGCATTTTCGATAAGCGCCATCGGATTCCTTTTTATTTTCACTTTTCTTCATATTATTTATTTATTTTTTTAATTTTCAGTATAGAGAAAATTATTATTTTTCTTTTCAAGTAGTAAAATTTTGAAAAGAATTTACAAAGATTTCAATATATTCTTTAAAAAAACTTCCAAAATAAAGAAGTTGTGCAAATAAAAGTCTCAGTTTGGTTAGAGATTCTGGGCATGCGCAGACTTATCCTTTCTCTTATACACATGGCTTGCATGCATGGATATGCACCATTATAGAATAAAATTAAATAAATAAACATGTGGCTTTAAATTCGGTCTCCGACAGGTCGTATGCTCCTTGTAGTCCGAGTGTCGGCCTACAAACTAGTTGACGCAGGTTCGATCCGCGCCATCGGAATCGTTTTTATTTTCACTTTTCTTCATATTTTTTATTTATTTTTTTAATTTTCAGTATAGAGAAAATTATTGTTTTTCTTTTCAAGTAGTAAAATTTTGACCAGAATTTACAAAGATTTCAATATATTATTTAAAAAAACTTCCGAAATAAAGAAATTGTGCAAATAAAAGTCTCAGTGATTCTGGGCATGCGCAGACTTATCCCTTCTCTTATACACATGGATTTCATGCATGGATATGCACCATTATGGAATAAAAATAAATAAAAAAACATGTGGCTTTAAATTCGTTCTACGACAGGTCGTATGCTGCCTTGTGGTCTGAGTGTCGGCCTGCAAACTAGTTGACGCATTTTCGATAAGCGCCATCGGATTCCTTTTTATTTTCACTTTTCTTCATATTATTTATTTATTTTTTTAATTTTCAGTATAGAGAAAATTATTATTTTTCTTTTCAAGTAGTAAAATTTTGAAAAGAATTTACAAAGATTTCAATATATTATTTAAAAAAACTTCCAAAATAAAGAAATTGTGCAAATAAGAGTCTAATTTTGGTTAGAGATTCTGGGCATGCGCAGACTTATCCCTCCTCTTATACACATGGCTTTCATGCATATATATGCGCCATTATAGAATAAAAATAAATAAATAAACATGCTGCTTTAAATACGGTCTCAAACAGGTCGTATGGTGCCTGGTGGTCCTCGATTCGGCCTGCAAACTAGTTGACGCAGGTTCGATTCACGCAGTCGGAATCCTTTTTATTTTCACTTTTCTTCATATTATTGATTTATTTTTTTAATTTTCAGTAAAGAGAAAATTTTTATCTTTCTTTTCAAGTAGTAAAAATTTTACCAGAATTTACAAAGATTTCAATATATTATTTAAAAAAACTTCCGAAATAAAGAAATTGTACAAATAAAAGTCTCATTTTGGTTAGAGATTCTGGACATGCGCAGACTTATCCCTTCTGTTATACACATGGCTTGCATGCATGGATATGCACCATTATAGAATAAAAATAAATAAATAAACATGTGCCTTTTAATTCGGTCTCCGACAGGTCGTATGCTGCCTTGTGGTCCGAGTGTCGGCCTGCAAGCTAGTTGACGCAGGTTCGATCCGCGCCATCGGAATCCTTTATATTTTCACTTTTCTTCATATTATTTATTTATTTTTTTTAATTTTCAGTAAAGAGAAAATTATTGTTTTTCTTTTCAAGTAGTAAAATTTTGACCAGAATTTACAAAGATTTAAATATATTATTTAAAAAAACTTCCAAAATAAAGAAATTGTGCAAATAAAAGTCTCAGTTTGGTTAGAGATTCTGGACATGCGCAGACTTATCCCTTCTCTTATACACATGGCTTGCATGCATGGATATGCACCATTATAGAATAAAATTAAATAAATAAACATGTGGCTTTAAATTCGGTCTCCGACAGGTCGTATGCTCCTTGTAGTCCGCGTGTCGGCCTACAAATTAGTTGACGCAGGTTCGATCCGCGCCATCGGAATCGTTTTTATTTTCACTTTTCTTCATATTTTTTATTTATTTTTTTAATTTTCAGTATAGAGAAAATTATTGTTTTTCTTTTCAAGTAGTAAAATTTTGACCAGAATTTACAAAGATTTCAATATATTATTTAAAAAAACTTCCGAAATAAAGAAATTGTGCAAATAAAAGTCTCAGTGATTCTGGGCATGCGCAGACTTATCCCTTCTCTTATACACATGGATTTCATGCATGGATATGCACCATTATGGAATAAAAATAAATAAAAAAACATGTGGCTTTAAATTCGTTCTACGACAGGTCGTATGCTGCCTTGTGGTCTGAGTGTCGGCCTGCAAACTAGTTGACGCATTTTCGATAAGCGCCATCGGATTCCTTTTTATTTTCACTTTTCTTCATATTATTTATTTATTTTTTTAATTTTCAGTATAGAGAAAATTATTATTTTTCTTTTCAAGTAGTAAAATTTTGAAAAGAATTTACAAAGATTTCAATATATTATTTAAAAAAACTTCCAAAATAAAGAAATTGTGCAAATAAGAGTCTAATTTTGGTTAGAGATTCTGGGCATGCGCAGACTTATCCCTCCTCTTATACACATGGCTTTCATGCATATATATGCGCCATTATAGAATAAAAATAAATAAATAAACATGCTGCTTTAAATACGGTCTCAAACAGGTCGTATGGTGCCTGGTGGTCCTCGATTCGGCCTGCAAACTAGTTGACGCAGGTTCGATTCACGCAGTCGGAATCCTTTTTATTTTGACTTTTCTTCATATTATTGATTTATTTTTTTAATTTTCAGTAAAGAGAAAATTTTTATCTTTCTTTTCAAGTAGTAAAAATTTTACCAGAATTTACAAAGATTTCAATATATTATTTAAAAAAACTTCCGAAATAAAGAAATTGTACAAATAAAAGTCTCATTTTGGTTAGAGATTCTGGACATGCGCAGACTTATCCCTTCTGTTATACACATGGCTTGCATGCATGGATATGCACCATTATAGAATAAAAATAAATAAATAAACATGTGCCTTTTAATTCGGTCTCCGACAGGTCGTATGCTGCCTTGTGGTCCGAGTGTCGGCCTGCAAACTAGTTGACGCAGGTTCGATCCGCGCCATCGGAATCCTTTATATTTTCACTTTTCTTCATATTATTTATTTATTTTTTTTAATTTTCAGTAAAGAGAAAATTATTGTTTTTCTTTTCAAGTAGTAAAATTTTGACCAGAATTTACAAAGATTTAAATATATTATTTAAAAAAACTTCCAAAATAAAGAAATTGTGCAAATAAAAGTCTCAGTTTGGTTAGAGATTCTGGACATGCGCAGACTTATCCCTTCTCTTATACACATGGCTTGCATGCATGGATATGCACCATTATAGAATAAAATTAAATAAATAAACATGTGGCTTTAAATTCGGTCTCCGACAGGTCGTATGCTCCTTGTAGTCCGCGTGTCGGCCTACAAATTAGTTGACGCTGGTTCGATCCGCGCCATCGGAATCGTTTTTATTTTCACTTTTCTTCATATTTTTTATTTATTTTTTTAATTTTCAGTATAGAGAAAATTATTGTTTTTCTTTTCAAGTAGTAAAATTTTGACCAAAATTTACAAAGATTTCAATATATTATTTAAAAAAACTTCCGAAATAAAGAAATTGTGCAAATAAAAGTCTCAGTGATTCTGGGCATGCGCAGACTTATCCCTTCTCTTATACACATGGATTTCATGCATGGATATGCACCATTATGGAATAAAAATAAATAAAAAAACATGTGGCTTTAAATTCGTTCTACGACAGGTCGTATGCTGCCTTGTGGTCCGAGTGTCGGCCTGCAAACTAGTTGACGCAGGTTCGATCCGCGCCATCGGAATCCTTTATATTTTCACTTTTCTTCATATTATTTATTTATTTTTTTAATTTTCAGTAAAGAGAAAATTATTATTTTTCTTTTCAAGTAGTAAAATTTTCACCAAAATTTACAAAGATTTCAATATATTATTTAAAAAAAATTCCAAAATGAAGAAATTGTGCAAATAAAAGTCTCAGTTTGGTTAGAGATTCTGGACATGCGCAGACTTATCCCTTCTCTTATACACATGGCTTTCATGCATGGATATGCACCATTATAGAATAAAAATAAATAAATAAACATGTGGCTTTAAATTCAGTCTCCGACAGGTCGTATGCTGCCTTGTGGTCCGAGTGTCGGCCTGCAAACTAGTTGGCGCAGCTTCGATCCGCGCCATCGGAATCCTTTATATTTTCACTTTTCTTCATATTATTTATTTATTTTTTTAATTTTCAGTAAAGAGAAAATTATTGTTTTTCTTTTCAAGTAGTAAAATTTTGACCAGAATTTACAAAGATTTAAATATATTATTTAAAAAAACTTCCAAAATAAAGAAATTGTGCAAATAAAAGTCTCAGTTTGGTTAGAGATTCTGGACATGCGCAGACTTATCCCTTCTCTTATACACATGGCTTGCATGCATGGATATGCACCATTATAGAATAAAATTAAATAAATAAACATGTGGCTTTAAATTCGGTCTCCGACAGGTCGTATGCTCCTTGTAGTCCGCGTGTCGGCCTACAAATTAGTTGACGCAGGTTCGATCCGCGCCATCGGAATCGTTTTTATTTTCACTTTTCTTCATATTTTTTATTTATTTTTTTAATTTTCAGTATAGAGAAAATTATTTTTTTTTCTTTTCAAGTAGTAAAATTTTGACCAGAATTTACAAAGATTTCAATATATTATTTAAAAAAACTTCCGAAATAAAGAAATTGTGCAAATAAAAGTCTCAGTGATTCTGGGCATGCGCAGACTTATCCCTTCTCTTATACACATGGATTTCATGCATGGATATGCACCATTATGGAATAAAAATAAATAAAAAAACAAGTGGCTTTAAATTCGTTCTACGACAGGTCGTATGCTGCCTTGTGGTCTGAGTGTCGGCCTGCAAACTAGTTGACGCATTTTCGATAAGCGCCATCGGATTCCTTTTTATTTTCACTTTTCTTCATATTATTTATTTATTTTTTTAATTTTCAGTATAGAGAAAATTATTATTTTTCTTTTCAAGTAGTAAAATTTTGAAAAGAATTTACAAAGATTTCAATATATTCTTTAAAAAAACTTCCAAAATAAAGAAGTTGTGCAAATAAAAGTCTCAGTTTGGTTCGAGATTCTGGGCATGCGCAGACTTATCCTTTCTCTTATACACATGGCTTGCATGCATGGATATGCACCATTATAGAATTAAATTAAATAAATAAACATGTGGCTTTAAATTCGGTCTCCGACAGGTCGTATGCTCCTTGTAGTCCGAGTGTCGGCCTACAAACTAGTTGACGCAGGTTCGATCCGCGCCATAGGAATCGTTTTTATTTTCACTTTTCTTCATATTTTTTATTTATTTTTTTAATTTTCAGTATAGAGAAAATTATTGTTTTTCTTTTCAAGTAGTAAAATTTTGACCAGAATTTACAAAGATTTCAATATATTATTTAAAAAAACTTCCGAAATAAAGAAATTGTGCAAATAAAAGTCTCAGTGATTCTGGGCATGCGCAGACTTATCCCTTCTCTTATACACATGGATTTCATGCATGGATATGCACCATTATGGAATAAAAATAAATAAAAAAACATGTGGCTTTAAATTCGTTCTACGACAGGTCGTATGCTGCCTTGTGGTCTGAGTGTCGGCCTGCAAACTAGTTGACGCATTTTCGATAAGCGCCATCGGATTCCTTTTTATTTTCACTTTTCTTCATATTATTTATTTATTTTTTTAATTTTCAGTATAGAGAAAATTATTATTTTTCTTTTCAAGTAGTAAAATTTTGAAAAGAATTTACAAAGATTTCAATATATTATTTAAAAAAACTTCCAAAATAAAGAAATTGTGCAAATAAGAGTCTAATTTTGGTTAGAGATTCTGGGCATGCGCAGACTTATCCCTCCTCTTATACACATGGCTTTCATGCATATATATGCGCCATTATAGAATAAAAATAAATAAATAAACATGCTGCTTTAAATACGGTCTCAAACAGGTCGTATGGTGCCTGGTGGTCCTCGATTCGGCCTGCAAACTAGTTGACGCAGGTTCGATTCGCGCAGTCGGAATCCTTTTTATTTTCACTTTTCTTCATATTATTGATTTATTTTTTTAATTTTCAGTAAAGAGAAAATTTTTATCTTTCTTTTCAAGTAGTAAAAATTTTACCAGAATTTACAAAGATTTCAATATATTATTTAAAAAAACTTCCGAAATAAAGAAATTGTACAAATAAAAGTCTCATTTTGGTTAGAGATTCTGAACATGCGCAGACTTATCCCTTCTGTTATACACATGGCTTGCATGCATGGATATGCACCATTATAGAATAAAAATAAATAAATAAACATGTGCCTTTTAATTCGGTCTCCGACAGGTCGTATGCTGCCTTGTGGTCCGAGTGTCGGCCTGCAAACTAGTTGACGCAGGTTCGATCCGCGCCATCGGAATCCTTTATATTTTCACTTTTCTTCATATTATTTATTTATTTTTTTAATTTTCAGTAAAGAGAAAATTATTATTTTTCTTTTCAAGTAGTAAAATTTTCACCAAAATTTACAAAGATTTCAATATATTATTTAAAAAAAATTCAAAAATAAAGAAATTGTGCAAATAAAAGTCTCAGTTTGGTTAGAGATTCTGGACATGCGCAGACTTATCCCTTCTCTTATACACATGGCTTTCATGCATGGATATGCACCATTATAGAATAAAAATAAATAAATAAACATGTGGCTTTAAATTCAGTCTCCGACAGGTCGTATGCTGCCTTGTGGTCCGAGTGTCGGCCTGCAAACTAGTTGGCGCAGCTTCGATCCGCGCCATCGGAATCCTTTATATTTTCACTTTTCTTCATATTATTTATTTATTTTTTTAATTTTCAGTAAAGAGAAAATTATTGTTTTTCTTTTCAAGTAGTAAAATTTTGACCATAATTTACAAAGATTTCAATATATTATTTAAAAAAACTTCCAAAATAAAGAAATTGTGCAAATAAAAGTCTCAGTTTGGTTAGAGATTCTGGACATGCGCAGACTTATCCCTTCTCTTATACACATGGCTTTCATGCATGGATATGCACGATTATAGAATAAAAATAAATAAATAAACATGTGGCTTTAAATTCGGTCTCCCACAGGTCGTATGCTGCCTTGTGGTCCCAGTGTCGGCCTGCAAACTAGTTGACGCAGGTTCGACCCGCGCCATCGGAATCCTTTATATTTTCACTTTTCTTCATATTATTTATTTATTTTTTTAATTTTCAGTAAAGAGAAAATTATTGTTTTTCTTTTTAAGTAGTAAAATTTTGACCAGAATTTACAAAGATTTCAATATATTATTTAAAAAAACTTCCAAAATACAGAAATTGTACAAATAAAAGTCTCATTTTACTTAGAGATTCTGGGCATGCGCAGACTTATCCCTTCTCTTATACACATGGCTTTCATGCATGGATATGCACCATTATAGAATAAAATTAAATAAATAAACATGTGGTTTAAATTCGGTCTCCGACAGGTCGTATGCTGCCTTGTAATCCGAGTGTCAGCCTACAAACTAGTTGACGAGGGTTCGATCCGCGCCATCGGAATCGTTTTTATTTTCACTTTTCTTCATATTATTTATTTATTTTTTTAAGTTTCAGTAAAGAGAAAATTATTGTTTTTCTTTTCAAGTAGTAAAATTTTGACCAGAATTTAAAAAGATTTCAATCTATTATTTAAAAAAACTTCCAAAATAAAGAAATTGTGCAAATAAAAGTCTCAGTTTGGTTAGAGATTCTGGACATGCGCAGACTTATCCCTTCTCTTATATACATGGCTTTCATGCATGGATATGCACCATTATAGAATAAAAATAAATAAATAAACATGTGGCTTTAAATTCGGTCTCCCACAGGTCGTATGCTGCCTTGTGGTCCGAGTGTCGGCCTGCAAACTAGTTGACGCAGGTTCGATCCGCGCCATCGGAATCCTTTATATTTTCACTTTTCTTCATATTATTTATTTATTTTTTTAATTTTCAGTAAAGAGAAAATTATTGTATTTCTTTTCAAGTAGTAAAATTTTGACCAGAATTTACAAAGATTTCAAAATATTATTTAAAAAAACTTCCAAAATTACAGAAATTGTACAAATAAAAGTCTCAATTTACTTAGAGATTCTGGGCATGCGCAGACTTATCCCTTCTCTTATACACATGGCTTTCATGCATGGATATGCACCATTATAGAATAAAATTAAATAAATAAACATGTGGCTTTAAATTCGGTCTCCGACAGGTCGTATGCTCCTTGTAGTCCGAGTGTCGGCCTACAAACTAGTTGACGCAGGTTCGATCCGCTCCATCGGAATACTTTTTATTTTCACTTTTCTTCATATTTTTTATTTATTTTTTTAATTTTCAGTATAGAGAAAATTATTGTTTTTCTTTTCAAGTAGTAAAATTTTGACCAGAATTTACAAAGATTTCAATATATTATTTAAAAAAACTTCCGAAATAAAGAAATTGTGCAAATAAAAGTCTCATTTTGGTAGAGATTCTGGGCATGCGCAGACTTATCCCTTCTCTTATACACATGGCTTTCATGCATGGATATGCACCATTATGGAATAAAAATAATTAAAAAAACATGTGGCTTTAAATTCGTTCTACGACAGGTCGTATGCTCCCTTGTGGTCTGAGTG
Organism: Argiope bruennichi; assembly: GCF_947563725.1. Lineage (NCBI taxonomy): Eukaryota > Metazoa > Arthropoda > Arachnida > Araneae > Araneidae > Argiope > Argiope bruennichi. Next base: position 63,049,757 of record NC_079152.1, on the reverse strand, counting down.
TCGGCCTGCAAACTAGTTGACGCATTTTCGATAAGCGCCATCGGATTCCTTTTTATTTTCACTTTTCTTCATATTATTTATTTATTTTTTTAATTTTCAGTATAGAGAAAATTATTATTTTTCTTTTCAAGTAGTAAAATTTTGAAAAGAATTTACAAAGATTTCAATATATTATTTAAAAAAACTTCCAAAATAAAGAAATTGTGCAAATAAGAGTCTAATTTTGGTTAGAGATTCTGGGCATGCGCAGACTTATCCCTTCTATTATACACATGGCTTTCATGCATATATATGCGCCATTATAGAATAAAAATAAATAAATAAACATGCGGCTTTAAATACGGTCTCAAACAGGTCGTATGGTGCCTGGTGGTCCGCGATTCGGCCTGCAAACTAGTTCACGCAGGTTCGATTAACGCAGTCGGGATCCTTTTTATTTTCACTTTTCTTCATATTATTTATTTATTTTTTTAATTTTCAGTAAAGAGAACATTATAGTTTTTCTTTTCAAGTAGTAAAATTTTAACCAGAATTTACTAAGATTTCAATATATTATTTAAAAAAACTTCCAAAATAAAGAAATTGTACAAATAAAAGTCTCATTTTGGTAGAGATTCTGGGCATGCGCAGACTTATCCCTTCTCTTATACACATGGCTTTCATGCATGGATATGCACCATTATAGAATAAAATTAAATAAATAAACATGTGGCTTTAAATTCGGTCTCCGACAGGTCGTATGCTCCTTGTAGTCCGAGTGTCGGCCTACAAACTAGTTGACGCAGGTTCGATCCTCTCCATCGGAATACTTTTTATTTTCACTTTTCTTCATATTTTTTATTTATTTTTTTAATTTTCAGTATAGAGAAAATTATTGTTTTTCTTTTCAAGTAGTAAAATTTTGACCAGAATTTACAAAGATTTCAATATATTATTTAAAAAAACTTCCGAAATAAAGAAATTGTGCAAATAAAAGTCTCAGTTTGGTTAGAGATTCTGGGCATGCGCAGACTTATCCCTTCTCTTATACACATGGATTTCATGCATGGATATGCACCATTATGGAATAAAAATAAATAAAAAAACATGTGGCTTTAAATTCGTTCTACGACAGGTCGTATGCTGCCTTGTGGTCTGAGTGTCGGCCTGCAAACTAGTTGACGCATTTTCGATAAGCGCCATCGGATTCCTTTTTATTTTCACTTTTCTTCATATTATTTATTTATTTTTTTAATTTTCAGTATAGAGAAAATTATTATTTTTCTTTTCAAGTAGTAAAATTTTGAAAAGAATTTACAAAGATTTCAATATATTATTTAAAAAAACTTCCAAAATAAAGAAATTGTGCAAATAAGAGTCTAATTTTGGTTAGAGATTCTGGGCATGCGCAGACTTATCCCTTCTATTATACACATGGCTTTCATGCATATATATGCGCCATTATAGAATAAAAATAAATAAATAAACATGCGGCTTTAAATACGGTCTCAAACAGGTCGTATGGTGCCTGGTGGTCCGCGATTCGGCCTGCAAACTAGTTGACGCAGGTTCGATTAACGCAGTCGGGATCCTTTTTATTTTCACTTTTCTTCATATTATTTATTTATTTTTTTAATTTTCAGTAAAGAGAACATTATAGTTTTTCTTTTCAAGTAGTAAAATTTTGACCAGAATTTACAAAGATTTCAATATATTATTTAAAAAAACTTCCAAAATAAAGAAATTGTGCAAATAAAAGTCTCAGTTTGGTTAGAGATTCTGGGCATGCGCAGACTTATCCCTTCTCTTATACACATGGCTTTCATGCATGGATATGCACCATTATAGAATAAAATTAAATAAATAAACATGTGGCTTTAAATTCGGTCTCCGACAGGTCGTATGCTGCCTTGTGTGTCCGAGTGTGGACCTTCAAAGTAATGGACGCAGTTTCGATCCGCGCCATCGGATTCCTTTTTATTTTCACTTTTCTTCATATTATTTATTTATTTTTTTAATTTTCAGTATAGAGAAAATTATTGTTTTTCTTTTCAAGTAGTAAAATTTTGACCAGAATTTACAAAGATTTCAATATATTATTTAAAAAAACTTCCAAAATAAAGAAATTGTGCAAATAAAAGTCTCATTTTGGTTAGAGATTCTGGGCATGCGCAGACTTATCCCTTCTCTTATACACATGGCTTTCATGCATGGATATGCACCATTATAGAATAAAAATAAATAAATAAACATGTGGCTTTAAATTCGGTCTCCGACAGGTCGTATGCTGCCTTGTGATCCGAGTGTCGGCCTGCAAACTAGTTGAAGCAGGTTCGATCCGCGCCATCGGAATCCTTTTTATTTTCACTTTTCTTCATATTATTTATTTATTTTTTTAATTTTCAGTATAGAGAAAATTATTATTTTTCTTTTCAAGTAGTAAAATTTTGACCAGAATTTACAAAGATTTAAATATATTATTTAAAAAAACTTTCAAAATAAAGAAATTGTACAGATAAAAGTCTCATTTTACTTAGAGATTCTGGGCATGCGCAGACTTATCCCTTCTCTTATTCACATGGCTTTCATGCATGGATATGCATCTTTATAGAATAAAAATAAATAAATAAACATGTGGCTTTAAATTCGGCCTCCGACAGGTCGTATGCTGCCTTGTGGTCCGAGTGTCGGCCTGCAAACTAGTTGACGCAGGTTCGATCGGCGCCATCGGAATCCTTTATATTTTCACTTTTCTTCATATTATTTATTTATTTTTTTAATTTTCAGTAAAGAGAAAATTATTGTTTTTCTTTTCAAGTAGTAAAATTTTGACCAGAATTTACAAAGATTTAAATATATTATTTAAAAAAACTTCCAAAATAAAGAAATTGTGCAAATAAAAGTCTCAGTTTGGTTAGAGATTCTGGACATGCGCAGACTTATCCCTTCTCTTATACACATGGCTTTCATGCATATATATGCACCATTATAGAATAAAAATAAATAAATAAACATGTGGCTTTAAATTCAGTCTCAGACAGGTCGTATGCGGCCTTGTGGTCCGAGTGTCGGCCTGCAAACTAGTTGACGCAGGTTCGATCCGCGCCATCGGAATCCTTTATATTTTCACTTTTCTTCATATTATTTATTTATTTTTTTAATTTTCAGTAAAGAGAAAATTATTGTTTTTCTTTTCAAGTAATAAAATTTTGACCAGAATTTACAAAGATTTCAATATATTATTTAAAAAAACTTCCAAAATAAAGAAATTGTACAAATAAAAGTCTCATTTTACTTAGAGATTCTGGGCATGCGCAGACTTATCCCTTCTCTTATACACATGGCTTTCATGCATGGATATGCACCATTATAGAATAAAATTAAATAAATAAACATGTGGCTTTAAATTCGGTCTCCTACAGGTCGTATGCTGCCTTGTAATCCGAGTGTCAGCCTTCAAACTAGTTGACGAGGGTACGATCCGCGCCATCGGAATCGTTTTTATTTTCACTTTTCTTCATATTATTTATTTATTTTTTTAATTTTCAGTAAAGAGAAAATTATTGTTTTTTTTTCAAGTAGTAAAACTTTGACCAGAATTTAAAAAGATTTCAATATATTATTTAAAAAAACTTCCAAAATAAAGAAATTGTGCAAATAAAAGTCTCAGTTTGGTTAGAGATTCTGGACATGCGCAGACTTATCCCTTCTCTTATACACATGGCTTTCATGCATGGATATGCACCATTATAGAATAAAAATAAATAAATAAACATGTGCCTTTAAATTCGGTCTCCGGCAGGTCGTATGCTGCCTTGTGGTCCGAGTGTCGGCCTGCAAACTAGTTGACGCAGGTTTGATCCGCGCCATCGGAATCCTTTATATTTTCACTTTTCTTCATATTATTTATATATTTTTTTTAATTTTCAGTAAAGAGAAAATTATTGTTTTTCTTTTCAAGTAGTAAAATTTTGACCAGAATTTACAAAGATTTAAATATATTATTTAAAAAAATTTCCAAAATAAAGAAATTGTGCAAATAAAAGTCTCAGTTTGGTTCGAGATTCTGGGCATGCGCAGACTTATCCCTTCTCTTATACACATGGCTTTCATGCATGGATATGCACCATCATAGATAAAATTAAATAAATAAACATGTGGCTTTAAATTCGGTCTCCGACAGGTCGTATGCTGCCTTGTGTGTCCGAGTATGGACCTTCAAAGTAATGGACGCAGTTTCGATCCGCGCCATCGGATTCCTTTTTATTTTCACTTTTCTTCATATTTTTTATTTATTTTTTTAATTTTCAGTATAGAGAAAATTATGGTTTTTCTTTTCAAGTAGTAAAATTTTGACCAGAATTTACAAAGATTTCAATATCTTATTTAAAAAAACTTCCGAAATAAAGAAATTGTGCAAATAAAAGTCTCAGTGATTCTGGGCATGCGCAGACTTATCCCTTCTCTTATACACATGGATTTCATGCATGGATATGCACCATTATGGAATAAAAATAAATAAAAAAACATGTGGCTTTAAATTCGTTCTACGACAGGTCGTATGCTGCCTTGTGGTCCGAGTGTCGGCCTGCAAACTAGTTGACGCAGGTTCGATCCGCGCCATCGGAATCCTTTATATTTTCACTTTTCTTCATATTATTTATATATTTTTTTTAATTTTCAGTAAAGAGAAAATTATTGTTTTTCTTTTCAAGTAGTAAAATTTTGACCAGAATTTACAAAGATTTCAATATATTATTTAAAAAAACTTCCAAAATAAAGAAATTGTGCAAATAAGAGTCTAATTTTGGTTAGAGATTCTGGGCATGCGCAGACTTATCCCTTCTCTTATACACATATCTTTCATGCATATATATGCGCCATTATAGAATAAAAATAAATAAATAAACATGCGGCTTTAAATACGGTCTCAAACAGGTCGTATGGTGCCTGGTGGTCCGCGATTCGGCCTGCAAACTAGTTGACGCAGGTTCGATTCACGCAGTCGGAATCCTTTTTATTTTCACTTTTCTTCATATTATTGATTTATTTTTTTAATTTTCAGTAAAGAGAAAATTATTATCTTTCTTTTCAAGTAGTAAAAATTTTACCAGAATTTACAAAGATTTCAATATATTATTTAAAAAAACTTCCGAAATAAAGAAATTGTACAAATAAAAGTCTCATTTTGGTTAGAGATTCTGGACATGCGCAGACTAATCCCTTCTGTTATACACATGGTTTTCATGCATGGATATGCACCATTATAGAATAAAAATAAATAAATAAACATGTGGCTTTAAATTCGGTCTCCGACAGGTCGTATGCTGCCTTGTGGTCCGAGTGTCGGCCTGCAAACTAGTTGGCGCAGCTTCGATCCGCGCCATCGGAATCCTTTATATTTTCACTTTTCTTCATATTATTTATTTATTTTTTTAATTTTCAGTGAAGAGAAAATTATTGTTTTTCTTTTCAAGTAGTAAAATTTTGACCAGAATTTACAAAGTTTTCAATATATTATTTAAAAAAACTTCCAAAATAAAGAAGTTGTGCAAATAAAAGTCTCAGTTTGGTTAGAGATTCTGGGCATGCGCAGACTTATCCCTTCTCTTATACACATGTCTTGCTTGAATGGATATGCACCATTATAGAATAAAATTAAATAAATAAACATGTGGCTTTAAATTCGGTCTCCGACAGGTCGTATGCTCCTTGTAGTCCGAGTGTCGGCCTACAAACTAGTTGACGCAGGTTCGATCCGCGCCATCGGAATCGTTTTTATTTTCACTTTTCTTCATATTTTTTATTTATTTTTTTAATTTTCAGTAAAGAGAAAATTATTGTTTTTTTTTCAAGTAGTAAAATTTTGACCAGAATTTACAAAGATTTCAATATCTTATTTAAAAAAACTTCCGAAATAAAGAAATTGTGCAAATAAAAGTCTCAGTGATTCTGGGCATGCGCAGACTTATCCCTTCTCTTATACACATGGATTTCATGCATGGATATGCACCATTATGGAATAAAAATAAATAAAAAAACATGTGGCTTTAAATTCGTTCTACGACAGGTCGTATGCTGCCTTGTGGTCCGAGTGTCGGCCTGCAAACTAGTTGACGCAGGTTCGATCCGCGCCATCGGAATCCTTTATATTTTTACTTTTCTTCATATTATTTATATATTTTTTTTAATTTTCAGTAAAGAGAAAATTATTGTTTTTCTTTTCAAGTAGTAAAATTTTGACCAGAATTTACAAAGATTTCAATATATTATTTAAAAAAACTTCCAAAATAAAGAAATTGTGCAAATAAGAGTCTAATTTTGGTTAGAGATTCTGGGCATGCGCAGACTTATCCCTTCTCTTATACACATATCTTTCATGCATATATATGCGCCATTATAGAATAAAAATAAATAAATAAACATGCGGCTTTAAATACGGTCTCAAACAGGTCGTATGGTGCCTGGTGGTCCGCGATTCGGCCTGCAAACTAGTTGACGCAGGTTCGATTCACGCAGTCGGAATCCTTTTTATTTTCACTTTTCTTCATATTATTGATTTATTTTTTTAATTTTCAGTAAAGAGAAAATTATTGTTTTTCTTTTCAAGTAGTAAAATTTTGACCAGAATTTACAAAGATTTCAATATATTATTTAAAAAAACTTCCAAAATACAGAAATTGTACAAATAAAAGTCTCAGTTTGGTTAGAGATTCTGGGCATGCGCAGACTTATCCCTTCTCTTATACACATGTCTTGCTTGAATGGATATGCACCATTATAGAATAAAATTAAATAAATAAACATGTGGCTTTAAATTCGGTCTCCGACAGGTCGTATGCTCCTTGTAGTCCGAGTGTCGGCCTACAAACTAGTTGACGCGGGTTCGATCCGCGCCATCGGAATCGTTTTTATTTTCACTTTTCTTCATATGTTTTATTTATTTTTTTAATTTTCAGTATAGAGAAAATTATTGTTTTTCTTTTCAAGTAGTAAAATTTTGACCAGAATTTACAAAGATTTCAATATCTTATTTAAAAAAACTTCCGAAATAAAGAAATTGTGCAAATAAAAGTCTCAGTTTGGTTAGAGATTCTGGACATGCGCAGACTTATCCCTTCTCTTATACACATGGCTTTCATGCATGGATATGCACCATTATAGAATAAAAATAAATAAATAAACATGTGGCTTTAAATTCGGTCTCCGACAGGTCGTATGCTGCCTTGTGGTCCGAGTGTCGGCCTGCAAACTAGTTGGCGCAGCTTCGATCCGCGCCATCGGAATCCTTTATATTTTCACTTTTCTTCATATTATTTATTTATTTTTTTAATTTTCAGTAAAGAGAAAATTATTGTTTTTCTTTTCAAGTAGTAAAATTTTGACCAGAATTTACAAAGATTTCAATATATTATTTAAAAAAACTTCCGAAATAAAGAAATTGTGCAAATAAAAGTCTCAGTGATTCTGGACATGCGCAGACTTATCCCTTCTCTTATACACATGGATTTCATGCATGGATATGCACCATTATGGAATAAAAATAAATAAAAAAACATGTGGCTTTAAATTCGTTCTACGACAGGTCGTATGCTGCCTTGTGGTCTGAGTGTCGGCCTGCAAACTAGTTGACGCATTTTCGATAAGCGCCATCGGATTCCTTTTTATTTTCACTTTTCTTCATATTATTTATTTATTTTTTTAATTTTCAGTATAGAGAAAATTATTTTTTTTCTTTTCAAGTAGTAAAATTTTGAAAAGAATTTACAAAGATTTTAATATATTATTTAAAAAAACTTCCAAAATAAAGAAATTGTGCAAATAAGAGTCTAATTTTGGTTAGAGATTCTGGGCATGCGCAGACTTATCTTTTCTATTATACACATGGCTTTCATGCATATATATGCGCCATTATAGAATAAAAATAAATAAATAAACATGCGGCTTTAAATACGGTTTCAAACAGGTCGTATGGTGCCTGGTGGTCCGCGATTCGGCCTGCAAACTAGTTGACGCAGGTTCGATTCACGCAGTCGGAATCCTTTTTATTTTCAGTTTTCTTCATATTATTGATTTATTTTTTTAATTTTCAGTAAAGAGAATATTATTATCTTTCTTTTCAAGTAGTAAAAATTTTACCAGAATTTACAAAGATTTCAATATATTATTTAAAAAAACTTCCAAAATAAAGAAATTGTGCAAATAAAAGTCTCAGTTTGGTTAGAGATTCTGGACATGCGCAGACTTATCCCTTCTCTTATACACATGGCTTTCATGCATGGATATGCACCATTATAGAATAAAATTAAATAAATAAACATGTGGCTTTAAATTCGGTCTCCGACAGGTCGTATGCTGCCTTGTAGTCCGAGTGTCGGCCTACAAACTAGTTGACGCAGGTTCGATCCGCGCCATCGGAATCGTTTTTATTTTCACTTTTCTTCATATTATTTATTTATTTTTTTTAATTTTCAGTATAGAGAAAATTATTGTTTTTCTTTTCAAGTAGTAAAATTTTGACCAGAATTTACAAAGATTTCAATATATTATTTAAAAAAACTTCCAAAATAAAGAAATTGTGCAAATAAAAGTCTCAGTTTGGTTAGAGACTCTGGACATGCGCAGACTTATCCCTTCTCTTATACACATATCTTTCATGCATATATATGCACCATTATAGAATAAAAATAAATAAATAAACATGTGGCTTTAAATTCGGTCTCCGACAGGTCGTATGCTGCCTTGTGGTCCGAGTGTCGGCCTGCAAACTAGTTGACGCAGGTTCGATCCGCGCCATCGGAATTCTTTATATTTTCACTTTTCTTCATATTATTTATATATTTTTTTAAATTTTCAGTAAAGAGAAAATTATTGTTTTTCTTTTCAAGTAGTAAAATTTTGACCAGAATTTACAAAGATTTCAATATCTTATTTAAAAAAACTTCCGAAATAAAGAAATTGTGCAAATAAAAGTCTCAGTGATTCTGGGCATTCGCAGACTTATCCCTTCTCTTATATACATGGATTTCATGCATGGATATGCACCATTATGGAATAAAAATAAATAAAAAAACATGTGGCTTTAAATTCGTTCTACGACAGGTCGTATGCTGCCTTGTGGTCCGAGTGTCGGCCTGCAAACTAGTTGACGCAGGTTCGATCCGCGCCATCGGAATTCTTTATATTTTCACTTTTCTTCATATTATTTATATATTTTTTTAAATTTTCAGTAAAGAGAAAATTATTGTTTTTCTTTTCAAGTAGTAAAATTTTGACCAGAATTTACAAAGATTTCAATATATTATTTAAAAAAACTTCCAAAATAAAGAAATTGTACAAATAAAAGTCTCATTTTACTTAGAGATTCTAGGCATGCGCAGACTTATCCCTTCTCTTATACACATGGCTTTCATGCATGGATATGCACCATTATAGAATAAAATTAAATAAATAAACATGTGGCTTTAAATTCGGTCTCCGACAGGTCGTATGCTGCCTTGTAGTCCGAGTGTCGGCCTACAAACTAGTTGACGCAGGTTCGATCCGCGCCATCGGAATCGTTTTTATTTTCACTTTTCTTCATATTATTTATTTATTTTTTTAATTTTCAGTATAGAGAAAATTATTGTTTTTCTTTTCAAGTAGTAAAATTTTGACCAGAATTTACAAAGATTTCAATATATTATTTAAAAAAACTTCCAAAATAAAGAAATTGTGCAAATAAAAGTCTCATTTTGGTTAGAGATTCTGGGCATGCGCAGACTTATCCCTTCTCTTATACACATGGCTTTCATGCATGGATATGCACCATTATAGAATAAAATTAAATAAATAAACATGTGGCTTTAAATTCGGTCTCCGACAGGTCGTATGCTGCCTCGTGGTCCGAGTGTCGGCCTGTAAACTAGTTGAAGCAGGTTCGATCCGCGCCATCGGAATCCTTTATATTTTCACTTTTCTTCATATAATTTATTTATTTTTTTAATTTTCAGTAAAGAGAAAATTATTGTTTTTCTTTTCAAGTAGTAAAATTTTGACCAGAATTTACAAAGATTTCAATATATTATTTAAAAAAACTTCCAAAATAAAGAAGTTGTGCAAATAAAAGTCTCAGTTTGGTTAGAGATTCTGGGCATGCGCAGACTTATCCCTTCTCTTATACACATGTCTTGCTTGAATGGATATGCACCATTATAGAATAAAATTAAATAAATAAACATGTGGCTTTAAATTCGGTCTCCGACAGGTCGTATGCTCCTTGTAGTCCGAGTGTCGGCCTACAAACTAGTTGACGCAGGTTTGATCCGCGCCATCGGAATCGTTTTTATTTTCACTTTTCTTCATATTTTTTATTTATTTTTTTAATTTTCAGTATAGAGAAAATTATTGTTTTTCTTTTCAAGTAGTAAAATTTTGACCAGAATTTACAAAGATTTCAATATCTTATTTAAAAAAACTTCCGAAATAAAGAAATTGTGCAAATAAAAGTCTCAGTGATTCTGGGCATGCGCAGACTTATCCCTTCTCTTATACACATGGATTTCATGCATGGATATGCACCATTATGGAATAAAAATAAATAAAAAAACACGTGGCTTTAAATTCGTTCTACGACAGGTCGTATGCTGCCTTGTGGTCCGAGTGTCGGCCTGCAAACTAGTTGACGCAGGTTCGATCCGCGCCATCGGAATCCTTTATATTTTCACTTTTCTTCATATTATTTATATATTTTTTTTAATTTTCAGTAAAGAGAAAATTATTGTTTTTCTTTTCAAGTAGTAAAATTTTGACCAGAATTTACAAAGATTTAAATATATTATTTAAAAAAACTTCCAAAATAAAGAAATTGTGCAAATAAGAGTCTAATTTTGGTTAGAGATTCTGGGCATGCGCAGACTTATCCCTTCTCTTATACACATATCTTTCATGCATATATATGCGCCATTATAGAATAAAAATAAATAAATAAACATGCGGCTTTAAATACGGTCTAAAACAGGTCGTATGGTGCCTGGTGGTCCGCGATTCGGCCTGCAAACTAGTTGACGCAGGTTCGATTCACGCAGTCGGAATCCTTTTTATTTTCACTTTTCTTCATATTATTGATTTATTTTTTTAATTTTCAGTAAAGAGAAAATTATTATCTTTCTTTTCAAGTAGTAAAAATTTTACCAGAATTTACAAAGATTTCAATATATTATTTAAAAAAACTTCCGAAATAAAGAAATTGTATAAATAAAAGTCTCATTTTGGTTAGAGATTCTGGACATGCGCAGACTTATCCCTTCTGTTATACACATGGTTTTCATGCATGGATATGCACCATTATAGAATAAAAATAAATAAATAAACATGTGGCTTTAAATTCGGTCTAAGACAGGTCGTATGCTGCCTTGTGGTCCGAGTGTCGGCCTGCAAACTAGTTGGCGCAGCTTCGATCCGCGCCATCGGAATCCTTTATATTTTCACTTTTCTTCATATTATTTATTTATTTTTTTAATTTTCAGTAAAGAGAAAATTATTGTTTTTCTTTTCAAGTAGTAAAATTTTGACCAGAATTTACAAAGATTTCAATATATTATTTAAAAAAACTTCCGAAATAAAGAAATTGTGCAAATAAAAGTCTCAGTGATTCTGGACATGCGCAGACTTATCCCTTCTCTTATACATATGGATTTCATGCATGTATATGCACCATTATGGAATAAAAATAAATAAAAAAACATGTGGCTTTAAATTCGTTCTACGACAGGTCGTATGCTGCCTTGTGGTCTGAGTGTCGGCCTGCAAACTAGTTGACGCAATTTCGATAAGCGCCATCGGATTCCTTTTTATTTTCACTTTTCTTCATATTATTTATTTATTTTTTTAATTTTCAGTATAGAGAAAATTATTATTTTTCTTTTCAAGTAGTAAAATTTTGAAAAGAATTTACAAAGATTTTAATATATTATTTAAAAAAACTTCCAAAATAAAGAAATTGTGCAAATAAGAGTCTAATTTTGGTTAGAGATTCTGGGCATGCGCAGACTTATCCTTTCTATTATACACATGGCTTTCATGCATATATATGCGCCATTATAGAATAAAAATAAATAAATAAACATGCGGCTTTAAATACGGTCTCAAACAGGTCGTATGGTGCCTGGTGGTCCGCGATTCGGCCTTCAAACTAGTTGACGCAGGTTCGATTCACGCAGTCGGAATCCTTTTTATTTTCAGTTTTCTTCATATTATTGATTTATTTTTTTAATTTTCAGTAAAGAGAAAATTATTATCTTTCTTTTCAAGTAGTAAAAATTTTACCAGAATTTACAAAGATTTCAATATATTATTTAAAAAAACTTCCAAAATAAAGAAATTGTGCAAATAAAAGTCTCAGTTTGGTTAGTGATTCTGGACATGCGCAGACTTATCCCTTCTCTTATACACATGGCTTTCATGCATGGATATGCACCATTATAGAATAAAAATAAATAAATAAACATGTGGCTTTAAATTCGGTCTCCGACAGGCCGTATGCTGCCTTGTGGTCCGAGTGTCGGCGCGCAAACTAGTGGACACAGGTTCGATCCGCGCCATCGGATTCCTTTTTATTTTCATTTTTCTTCGTATTATTTATTTATTTTTTTAATTTTCAGTATAGAGAAAATTATTATTTTTCTTTTCAAGTAGTAAAATTTTGACCAGAATTTACAAAGATTTCAATATATTATTTAAAAAAACTTCCAAAATAAAGAAATTGTGCAAATAAAAGTCTCAGTTTGGTTAGAGATTCTGGACATGCGCAGACTTATCCCTTCTCTTATACACATGGCTTTCATGCATGGATATGCACCATTATAGAATAAAATTAAATAAATAAACATGTGGCTTTAAATTCGGTCTCCGACAGGTCGTATGCTGCCTTGTAGTCCGAGTGTCGGCCTACAAACTAGTTGACGCAGGTTCGATCCGCGCCATCGGAATCGTTTTTATTTTCACTTTTCTTCATATTATTTATTTATATTTTTTAATTTTCAGTATAGAGAAAATTATTGTTTTTCTTTTCAATCAGTAAAATTTTGAACAGAATTTACAAAGATTTCAATATATTATTTAAAAAAACTTCCAAAATAAAGAAATTGTACAAATAAAAGTCTCATTTTACTTAGAGATTCTAGGCATGCGCAGACTTATCCCTTCTCTTATACACATGGCTTTCATGCATGTATATGCACCATTATAGAATAAAATTAAATAAATAAACATGTGGCTTTAAATTCGGTCTCCGACAGGTCGTATGCTGCCTTGTAGTCCGAGTGTCGGCCTACAAACTAGTTGACGCAGGTTCGATCCGCGCCATCGGAATAGTTTTTATTTTCACTTTTCTTCATATTATTTATTTATTTTTTTAATTTTCAGTATAGAGAAAATTATTGTTTTTCTTTTCAAGTAGTAAAATTTTGACCAGAATTTACAAAGATTTCAATATATTATTTAAAAAAACTTCCAAAATAACGAAATTGTACAAATAAAAGTCTCATTTTACTTAGAGATTCTGGGCATGCGCAGACTTATCCCTTCTCTTATACACATGGCTTTCATGCATGGATATGCACCATTATAGAATAAAATTAAATAAATAAACATGTGGCTTTAAATTCGGTCTCCGACAGGGCGTATGCTGCCTTGTGGTCAGAGTGTCGGCCTGTAAACTAGTTGAAGCAGGTTCGATCAGCGCCATCGGAATCCTTTTTATTTTCACTTTTAATCATATCATCAATTTATTTTTTTAATTTTCTGTATGAAGAAAATTATTATTTTTCTTTTCAAGTAGTAAAATTTTGACCAGAATTTACAAAGATTTCAATATATTATTTAAAAAAACTTCCAAAATAAAGAAATTGTGCAAATAAAAGTCTCAGTTTTGTTACAGATTCTGGGCATGCGCAGACTTATCCCTTCTCTTATTCACATGGCTTTCATGCATGGATATGCACCATTATAGAATAAAAATAAATAAATAAACATGTGGCTTTAAATTCGGTCTAAAACAGGTCGTATGCTGCCTTGTGGTCCGAGTGTCGGCCTGTAAACTAGTTGAAGCAGGTTCGATCCACGCCATCGGAATCCTTTTTATTTTCACTTTTAATCATATCATCAATTTATTTTTTTAATTTTCTGTATGAAGAAAATTATTATTTTTCTTTTCAAGTAGTAAAATTTTGACCAGAATTTACAACGATTTCAATATATTATTTAAAAAAACTTCCAAAATAAAGAAATTGTGCAAATAAAAGTCTCAGTTTGGTTAGAGATGCGGGACATGCGCAGACTTATCCCTTCTCTTATACACATGGCTTTCATGCATGGATATGCACCATTATAGAATAAAATTAAATAAATAAACATGTGGCTTTAAATTCGGTCTCCGACAGGTCGTATGCTGCCTTGTAATCCGAGTGTCAGCCTACAAACTAGTTGACGCAGGTTCGATCCGCGCCATCGGAATCCTTTATGTTTTCACTTTTCTTCATATTATTTATATATTTTTTTTAATTTTCAGTAAAGAGAAAATTATTGTTTTTCTTTTCAAGTAGTAAAATTTTGACCAGAATTTACAAAGATTTAAATATATTATTTAAAAAAATTTCCAAAATAAAGAAATTGTGCAAATAAAAGTCTCAGTTTGGTTAGAGATTCTGGGCATGCGCAGACTTATCCCTTCTCTTATGCACATGGCTTTCATGCATGGATATGCACCATCATAGATAAAATTAAATAAATAAACATGTGGCTTTAAATTCGGTCTCCGACAGGTCGTATGCTGCCTTGTATGTCCGAGTGTGGACCTTCAAAGTAATGGACGCAGTTTCGATCCGCGCCATCGGATTCCTTTTTATTTTCACTTTTCTTCATATTTTTTATTTATTTTTTTAATTTTCTGTATAGAGAAAATTATTATTTTTCTTTTCAAGTAGTAAAATTTTCACCAGAATTTACAAAGATTTCAATATATTCTTTAAAAAAACTTCCAAAATAAAGAAGTTGTGCAAATAAAAGTCTCAGTTTGGTTAGAGATTCTGGGCATGCGCAGACTTATCCCTTATCTTATACACATGGCTTGCTTGAATGGATATGCACCATTATAGAATAAAATTAAATAAATAAACATGTGGCTTTAAATTCGGTCTCCGACAGGTCGTGTGCTCCTTGTAGTCCGAGTGTCGGCCTACAAACTAGTTGACGCAGGTTCGATCCGCGCCATCGGAATCGTTTTTATTTTCACTTTTCTTCATATTTTTTATTTATTTTTTTAATTTTCAGTATAGAGAAAATTATTGTTTTTCTTTTCAAGTAGTAAAAGTTTGACCAGAATTTACAAAGATTTCAATATATTATTTAAAAAAACTTCCGAAATAAAGAAATTGTGCAAATAAAAGTCTCAGTGATTCTGGGCATGCGCAGACTTATCCCTTCTCTTATACACATGGATTTCATGCATGGATATGCACCATTATGGAATAAAAATAAATAAAAAAACATGTGGCTTTAAATTCGTTCTACGACAGGTCGTATGCTGCCTTGTGGTCCGAGTGTCGGCCTGCAAACTAGTTGACGCAGGTTCGATTCACGCAGTCGGAATCCTTTATATTTTCACTTTTCTTCATATTATTTATATATTTTTTTTAATTTTCAGTAAAGAGAAAATTATTGTTTTTCTTTTCAAGTAGTAAAATTTTGACCAGAATTTACAAAGATTTCAATATATTATTTAAAAAAACTTCCAAAATAAAGAAATTGTGCAAATAAGAGTCTAATTTTTGTTAGAGATTCTGGGCATGCGCAGACTTATCCCTTCTCTTATACACATATCTTTCATGCATATATATGCGCCATTATAGAATAAAAATAAATAAATAAACATGCGGCTTTAAATACGGTCTCAAACAGGTCGTATGGTGCCTGGAGGTCCGCGATTCGGCCTGCAAGCTAGTTGACGCAGGTTCGATTCACGCAGTCGGAATCCTTTTTATTTTCACTTTTCTTCATATTATTGATTTATTTTTTTAATTTTCAGTAAAGAGAAAATTATTATCTTTCTTTTCAAGTAGTAAAAATTTTACCAGAATTTACAAAGATTTCAATATATTATTTAAAAAAACTTCCGAAATAAAGAAATTGTACAAATAAAAGTCTCATTTTGGTTAGAGATTCTGGACATGCGCAGACTTATCCCTTCTGTTATACACATGGTTTTCATGCATGGATATGCACCATTATAGAATAAAAATAAATAACTAAACATGTGGCTTTAAATTCGGTCTCCGACAGGTCGTATGCTGCCTTGTGGTCCGAGTGTCGGCCTGCAAACTAGTTGGCGCAGCTTCGATCCGCGCCATCGGAATCCTTTATATTTTCACTTTTCTTCATATTATTTATTTATTTTTTTAATTTTCAGTAAAGAGAAAATTATTGTTTTTCTTTTCAAGTAGTAAAATTTTGACCAGAATTTACAAAGATTTCAATATATTATTTAAAAAAACTTCCAAAATAAAGAAATTGTGCAAATAAAAGTCTCAGTTTGGTTAGAGATTCTGGACATGCGCAGACTTATCCCTTCTCTTATACACATGGCTTTCATGCATGGATATGCACCATTATAGAATAAAAATAAATAAATAAACATGTGGCTTTAAATTCGGTCTCCGACAGGTCGTATGCTGCCTTGTGGTCCGAGTGTCGGCCTGCAAACTAGTTGACGCAGGTTCGATCCGCGCCAACGGAATCCTTTATATTTTCACTTTTCTTCATATTATTTATTTATTTTTTTAATTTTCAGTATAGAGAATATTATTATTTTTCTTTTCAAGTAGTAAAATTTTCACCAGAATTTACAAAGATTTCAACATATTCTTGAAAAAAACTTCCAAAATAAAGAAGTTGTGCAAATAAAAGTCTCACTTTGGTTAGAGATTATGGGCATGCGCAGACTTATCCCTTCTCTTATACACATGGCTTGCATGCATGGATATGCACCATTATAGAATAAAATTAAATAAATAAACATGTGGCTTTAAATTCGGTCTCCGACAGGTCGTATGCTCCTTGTAGTCCGAGTGTCGGCCTGTAAACTAGTTGAAGCAGGTTCCATCCGCGCCATCGGAATCCTTTTTATTTTCACTTTTAATCATATCATCAATTTATTTTTTTAATTTTCTGTATGAAGAAAATTATTATTTTTCTTTTCAAGTAGTAAAATTTTGACCAGAATTTACAAAGATTTCAATATATTATTTAAAAAAACTTCCAAAATAAAGAAATTGTACAAATAAAAGTCTCATTTTACTTAGAGATTCTGGGCATGCGCAGACTTATCCCTTCTCTTATACACATGGCTTTCATGCATGGATATGCACCATTATAGAATAAAATTAAATAAATAAACATGTGGCTTTAAATTCGGTCTCCGACAGGTCGTATGCTGCCTTGTGGTCCGAGTGTCGGCCTGTAAACTAGTTGAAGCAGGTTCGATCAGCGCCATCGAAATCCTTTTTATTTTCACTTTTAATCATATCATCAATTTATTTTTTTAATTTTCTGTATGAAGAAAATTATTATTTTTGTTTTCAAGTAGTAAAATTTTGACCAGAATTTACAAAGATTTCAATATATTATTTAAAATAACTTCCAAAATAAAGAAATTGTGCAAATAAAAGTCTCAGTTTTGTTACAGATTCAGGGCATGCGCAGACTTATCCCTTCTCTTATTCACATGGCTTTCATGCATGGATATGCACCATTATAGAATAAAAATAAATAAATAAACATGTGGCTTTAAATTCGGTCTAAAACAGGTCGTATGCTGCCTTTTGGTCCGAGTGTTGGCCTGTAAACTAGTTGAAGCAGGTTCGATCCGCGCCATCGGAATCCTTTTTATTTTCACTTTTAATCATATCATCAATTTATTTTTTTAATTTTCTGTATGAAGAAAATTATTGTTTTTCTTTTCAAGTAGTAAAATTTTGACCAGAATTTACGAAGATTTCAATATATTATTTAAAGAAACTTCCAAAATAAAGAAATTGTGCAAATAAAAGTCTCAGTTTGGTTAGAGATTCTGGACATGCGCAGACTTATCCCTTCTCTTATACACATGGCTTTCATGCATGGATATGCACCATTATAGAATAAAAATAAATAAATAAACATGTGGCTTTAAATTCGGTCTCCGACAGGTTGTATGCTGCCTTGTGGTCCGAGGGTCGGCCTGCAAACTAGTTGACGCAGGTTCGATCCGCGCCATCGGAATCCTTTATATTTTCACTTTTCTTCATATTATTTATTTATTTTTTTAATTTTCAGTAAAGAGAAAATTATTGTTTTTTTTTTCAAGTAGTAAAATTTTGACCAGAATTTACAAAGATTTCAATATATTATTTAAAAAAACTTCCAAAATAAAGAAATTGTGCAAATAAAAGTCTCAGTTTGGTTAGAGATTCTGGACATGCGCAGACTTATCCCTTCTCTTATACACATGGCTTTCATGCATATATATGCACCATTATAGAATAAAAATAAATAAATAAACATGTGGCTTTAAATTCGGTCTCCGACAGGTCGTATGCTGCTTTGTGGTCCGAGTGTCGGCCTGCAAACTAGTTGACGCAGGTTCGATCCGCGCCATCGGAATCCTTTATATTTTCACTTTTCTTCATATTATTTATTTATTTTTTTAATTTTCAGTCAAGAGAAAATTATTGTTTTTCTTTTCAAGTAGTAAAATTTTGACCAGAATTTACAAAGATTTCAATATATTATTTAAAAAAACTTCCAAAATAAAGAAATTGTGCAAATAAAAGTCTCAGTTTGGTTAGAGATTCTGGACATGCGCAGACTTATCCCTTCTCTTATACACATGGCTTGCATGCATGGATATGCACCATTATAAATAAAAATAAATAAATAAACCTGTGCCTTTAAATTCGGTCTCCGACAGGTCGTATGCTGCCTTGTGGTCCGAGTGTCGGCCTGCAAACTAGTTGACGCAGGTTCGATCCGCGCCATCGGAATCCTTTATATTTTCACTTTTCTTCATATTATTTATTTATTTTTTTAATTTTCAGTAAAGAGAAAATTATTGTTTTTCTTTTCAAGTAGTAAAATTTTGACCAGAATTTACAAAGATTTCAATACATTATTTAAAAAAACTTCCAAAATAAAGAAATTGTACAAATAAAAGTCTCATTTTACTTAGAGATTCTAGGCATGCGCAGACTTATCCCTTCTCTTATACACATGTCTTTCATGCATGGATATGCACCATTATAGAATAAAATTAAATAAATAAACATGTGGCTTTAAATTCGGTCTCCGACAGGTCGTATGCTGCCTTGTAGTCCGAGTGTCGGCCTACAAACTAGTTGACGCAGGTTCGATCCGCGCCATCGGAATCGTTTTTATTTTCACTTTTCTTCATATTATTTATTTATTTTTTTAATTTTCAGTATAGAGAAAATTATTGTTTTTCTTTTCAAGTAGTAAAATTTTGACCAGAATTTACAAAGATTTCAATATATTATTTAAAAAAACTTCCAAAATAAAGAAATTGTGCAAATAAAAGTCTCATTTTGGTTAGAGATTCTGGGCATGCGCAGACTTATCCCTTCTCTTATACACATGGCTTTCATGCATGGATATGCACCATTATAGAATAAAAATAAATAAATAAACCTGTGCCTTTAAATTCGGTCTCCGACAGGTCGTATGCTGCCTTGTGGTCCGAGTGTCGGCCTGCAAACTAGTTGACGCAGGTTCGATCCGCGCCATCGGAATCCTTTATATTTTCACTTTTCTTCATATTATTTATTTATTTATTTAATTTTCAGTCAAGAGAAAATTAAAATTTTTTCTTTTCAAGTAGTAAAATTTTGACCAGAATTTACAAAGATTTCAATATATTATTTAAAAAAACTTCCAAAATAAAGAAATTGTGCAAATAAAAGTCTCAGTTTGGTTAGAGATTCTGGACATGCGCAGACTTATCCCTTCTCTTATACACATGGCTTTCATGCATATATATGCACCATTATAGAATAAAAATAAATAAATAAACATGTGGCTTTAAATTCGGTCTCCGACAGGTCGTATGCTGCCTTGTGGTCCGAGTGTCGGCCTGCAAACCAGTTGACGCAGGTTCGATCCGCGCCATCGGAATCCTTTATATTTTCACTTTTCTTCATATTATTTATTTATTTTTTTAATTTTCAGTCAAGAGAAAATTATTGTTTTTCTTTTCAAGTAGTAAAATTTTGACCAGAATTTACAAAGATTTCAATATATTATTTAAAAAAACTTCCAAAATAAAGAAATTGTGCAAATAAAAGTCTCAGTTTGGTTAGAGATTCTGGACATGCGCAGACTTATCCCTTCTCTTATACACATGGCTTGCATGCATGGATATGCACCATTATAGAATAAAAATAAATAAATAAACCTGTGCCTTTAAATTCGGTCTCCGACAGGTCGTATGCTGCCTTGTGGTCCGAGTGTCGGCCTGCAAACTAGTTGACGCAGGTTCGATCCGCGCCATCGGAATACTTTATATTTTCACTTTTCTTCATATTATTTATTTATTTTTTTAATTTTCAGTAAAGAGAAAATTATTGTTTTTCTTTTCAAGTAGTAAAATTTTGACCAGCATTTACAAAGATTTCAATATATTATTTAAAAAAACTTCCAAAATAAAGAAATTGTACAAATAAAAGTCTCATTTTACTTAGAGATTCTAGGCATGCGCAGACTTATCCCTTGTCTTATACACATGGCTTTCATGCATGGATATGCACCATTATAGAATAAAATTAAATAAATAAACATGTGGCTTTAAATTCGGTCTCCGACAGGTCGTATGCTGCCTTTAAGTCCGAGTGTCGGCCTACAAACTAGTTGACGCAGGTTCGATCCGCGCCATCGGAATCGTTTTTATTTTCACTTTTCTTCATATTATTTATTTTTTTTTTTAATTTTCAGTATAGAGAAAATTATTGTTTTTCTTTTCAAGTAGTAAAATTTTGACCAGAATTTACAAAGATTTCAATATATTATTTAAAAAAACTTCCAAAATAAAGAAATTGTGCAAATAAAAGTCTCATTTTGGTTAGAGATTCTGGGCATGCGCAGACTTATCCCTTCTCTTATACACATGGCTTTCATGCATGGATATGCACCATTATAGAATAAAATTAAATAAATAAACATGTGGCTTTAAATTCGGTCTCCAACAGGTCGTATGCTGCCTCGTGGTCCGAGTGTCGGCCTGTAAACTAGTTGAAGCAGGTTCGATCCGCGCCATCGGAATCCTTTATATTTTCACTTTTAATCATATCATCAATTTATTTTTTTAATTTTCTGTATGAAGAAAATTATTATTTTTCTTTTCAAGTAGTAAAATTTTGACCAGAATTTACAAAGATTTCAATATATTATTTAAAAAAAACTTCCAAAATAAAGAAATTGTGCAAATAAAAGTCTCAGTTTTGTTACAGATTCTGGGCATGCGCAGACTTATCCCTTCTCTTATTCACATGGCTTTCATGCATGGATATGCACCATTATAGAATAAAAATAAATAAATAAACATGTGGCTTTAAATTCGGTCTAAAACAGGTCGTATGCTGCCTTGTGGTCCGAGTGTCGGCCTGTAAACTAGTTGAAGCAGGTTCGATCCGCGCCATCGGAATCCTTTTTATTTTCACTTTTAATCATATCATCAATTTATTTTTTTAATTTTCTGTATGAAGAAAATTATTATTTTTCTTTTCAAGTAGTAAAATTTTGACCAGAATTTACAAAGATTTCAATATATTATTTAAAAAAACTTCCAAAATAAAGAAATTGTGCAAATAAAAGTCTCAGTTTTGTTACAGATTCTGGGCATGCGCAGACTTATCCCTTCTCTTATTCACATGGCTTTCATGCATGGATATGCACCATTATAGAATAAAAATAAATAAATAAACATGTGGCTTTAAATTCGGTCTAAAGCAGGTCGTATGCTGCCTTGTGGTCCGAGTGTCGGCCTGTAAACTAGTTGAAGCAGGTTCGATCCGCGCCATCGGAATCCTTTATATTTTCACTTTTCTTCATATTATTTATTTATTTTTTTCATTTTCAGTAAAGAGAAAATTATTGTTTTACTTTTCAAGTAGTAAAATTTTGACCGGAATTTACAAAGATTTCAATATATTATTTAAAAAAACTTCCAAAATAAAGAAATTGTGCAAATAAAAGTCTCATTTTGGTTAGAGATTCTGGACATGCGCAGACTTATCCCTTCTCTTATACACATGGCTTTCATGCATGGATATGCACCATTATAGAATAAAAATAAATAAATAAACATGTGGCTTTAAATTCGGTCTCCGACAGGTCGTATGCTGCCTTGTGGTCCGAGGGTCGGCCTGCAAACTAGTTGACGCAGGTTCGATCCGCGCCATCGGAATCCTTTATATTTTCACTTTTCTTCCTATTATTTATTTATTTTTTTAATTTTCAGTAAAGAGAAAATTATTGTTTTTCTTTTCAAGTAGTAAAATTTTGACCAGAATTTACAAAGATTTCAATATATTATTTAAAAAAACTTCCAAAATAAAGAAATTGTGCAAATAAAAGTGTCAGTTTGGTTAGAGATTCTGGACATGCGCAGACTTATCCCTTCTCTTATACACATGGCTTTCATGCATGGATATAAACCATTATAGAATAAAATTAAATAAATAAACATGTGGCTTTAAATTCGGTCTCCGACAGGTGGTATGCTGCCTTGTAGTCCGAGTGTCGGCCTACAAACTAGTTGACGCAGGTTCGATCCGCGCCATCGGAATCCTTTATATTTTCACTTTTCTTCCTATTATTTATTTATTTTTTTAATTTTCAGTAAAGAGAAAATTATTGTTTTTCTTTTCAAGTAGTAAAATTTTGACCAGAATTTACAAAGATTTCAATATATTATTCAAAAAAACTTCCAAAATAAAGAAATTGTGCAAATAAAAGTCTCAGTTTGGTTAGAGATTCTGGACATGCGCAGACTTATCCCTTCTCTTATACACATGGCTTGCATGCATATATATGCACCATTATAGAATAAAAATAAATAAATAAACCTGTGCCTTTAAATTCGGTCTCCGACAGGTCGTATGCTGCCTTGTGGTCCGAGTGTCGGCCTGCAAACTAGTTGACGCAGGTTCGATCCGCGCCATCGGAATCCTTTATATTTTCACTTTTCTTCATATTATTTATTTATTTTTTTAATTTTCAGTCAAGAGAAAATTATTGTTTTTCTTTTCAAGTAGTAAAATTTTGACCAGAATTTACAAAGATTTCAATATATTATTTAAAAAAACTTCCAAAATAAAGAAATTGTGCAAATAAAAGTCTCAGTTTGGTTAGAGATTCTGGACATGCGCAGACTTATCCCGTTTTTTATACACATGGCTTTCATGCATATATATCCACCATTATAGAATAAAAATAAATAAATAAACATGTGGCTTTAAATTCGGTCTCCGACAGGTCGTATGCTGCCTTGTGGTCCGAGTGTCGGCCTGCAAACTAGTTGACGCAGGTTCGATCCGCGCCATCGGAATTCTTTATATTTTCACTTTTCTTCATATTATTTATTTATTTTTTTAATTTTCAGTCAAGAGAAAATTATTGTTTTTCTTTTCAAGTAGTAAAATTTTGACCAGAATTTACAAAGATTTCAATATATTATTTAAAAAAACTTCCAAAATAAAGAAATTGTGCAAATAAAAGTCTCAGTTTGGTTAGAGATTCTGGACATGCGCAGACTTATTCCTTTTTTTATACACATGGCTTTCATGCATATATATGCACCATTATAGAATAAAAATAAATAAATAAACATGTGGCTTTCAATTCGGTCTCCGACAGGTCGTATGCTGCCTTGTGGTCCGAGTGTCGGCTTCAAACTAGTTGACGCAGGTTCGTTCCGCGCCATCGGAATCCTTTATATTTTCACTTTTCTTCATATTATTTATTTATTTTTTTAATTTTCAGTAAAGAGAAAATTATTGTTTTTCTTTTCAAGTAGTAAAATTTTGACCAGAATTTACAAAGATTTCAATATATTATTTAAAAAAACTTCCAAAATAAAGAAATTGTGCAAATAAATGTCTCAGTTTGGTTAGAGATTCTGGACATGCGCAGACTTATCCCTTCTCTTATACACATGGCTTTCATGCATATATATGCACCATTATAGAATAAAAATAAATAAATAAACATGTGGCTTTAAATTCGGTCTCCGACAGGTCGTATGCTGCCTTGTGGTCCGAGTGTCGGCCTGTAAACTAGTTGAAGCAGGTTCGATCCGCGCCATCGGAATCCTTTATATTTTCACTTTTCTTCATATTATTTATTTATTTTTTTAATTTTCAGTAAAGAGAAAATTATTGTTTTTCTTTTCAAGTAGTAAAATTTTGACCAGAATTTACAAAGATTTCAATATATTATTTAAAAAAACTTCCAAAATAAAGAAATTGTGCAAATAAAGTCTCAGTTTTGTTACAGATTCTGGGCATGCGCAGACTTATCCCTTCTCTTATTCACATGGCTTTCATGCATGGATATGCACCATTATAGAATAAAAATAAATAAATAAACATGTGGCTTTAAATTCGGTCTCCGACATGTCGTATGCTGCCTTGTGGTCCGAGTGTCGGCCTGCAAACTAGTTGACGCAGGTTCGATCCGCGCCATCGGAATCCTTTATGTTTTCACTTTTCTTCATATTATTTATTTATTTTTTTAATTTTCAGTAAAGAGAAAATTATTGTTTTTCTTTTCAAGTAGTAAAATTTTGACCAGAATTTACAAAGATTTCAATATATTATTTAAAAAAACTTCCAAAATAAAGAAATTGTGCAAATAAAAGTCTCAGTTTTGTTACAGATTCTGGGCATGCGCAGACTTATCCCTTCTCTTATTCACATGGCTTTCATGCATGGATATGCACCATTATAGAATAAAAATAAATAAATAAACATGTGGCTTTAAATTCGGTCTCCGACAGGTCGTATGCTGCCTTGTGGTCCGAGTGTCGGCCTGCAAGCTAGTTGACGCAGTTTCGATCCGCGCCATTGGAATCCTTTATATTTTCACTTTTCTTCATATTATTTATTTATTTTTTCAATTTTCAGTAAAGAGAAAATTATTGTTTTTCTTTTCAAGTAGTAAAATTTTGACCAGAATTTACAAAGATTTCAATATATTATTTAAAAAAACTACCAAAATAAATAAATTGTGCAAATAAAAGTCTCAGTTTGGTTAGAGATTCTGGACATGCGCAGACTTATCCCTTCTCTTATACACATGGCTTGCATGCATGGATATGCACCATTATAGAATAAAAATAAATAAATAAACATGTGCCTTTAAATTCGGTCTCCGACATGTCGTATGCTGCCTTGTGGTCCGAGTGTCGGCCTGCAAACTAGTTGACGCAGGTTCGATCCGCGCCATCGGAATCCTTTATGTTTTCACTTTTCTTCATATTATTTATTTATTTTTTTAATTTTCAGTAAAGAGAAAATTATTGTTTTTCTTTTCAAGTAGTAAAATTTTGACCAGAATTTACAAAGATTTCAATATATTATTTAAAAAAACTTCCAAAATAAAGAAATTGTGCAAATAAAAGTCTCAGTTTTGTTACAGATTCTGGGCATGCGCAGACTTATCCCTTCTCTTATTCACATGGCTTTCATGCATGGATATGCACCATTATAGAATAAAAATAAATAAATAAACATGTGGCTTTAAATTCGGTCTCCGACAGGTCGTATGCTGCCTTGTGGTCCGAGTGTCGGCCTGCAAGCTAGTTGACGCAGTTTCGATCCGCGCCATTGGAATCCTTTATATTTTCACTTTTCTTCATATTATTTATTTATTTTTTCAATTTTCAGTAAAGAGAAAATTATTGTTTTTCTTTTCAAGTAGTAAAATTTTGACCAGAATTTACAAAGATTTCAATATATTATTTAAAAAAACTACCAAAATAAATAAATTGTGCAAATAAAAGTCTCAGTTTGGTTAGAGATTCTGGACATGCGCAGACTTATCCCTTCTCTTATACACATGGCTTGCATGCATGGATATGCACCATTATAGAATAAAAATAAATAAATAAACATGTGCCTTTAAATTCGGTCTCCGACAGGTCGTATGCTGCCTTGTGGTCCGAGTGTCGGCCTGCAAACTAGTTGACGCAGGTTCGATCCGCGCCATCGGAATCCTTTATATTTTCACTTTTCTTCATATTATTTTTTTTTTTTTTTTAATTTTCAGTAAAGAGAAAATTATTGTTTTTCTTTTCAAGTAGTAAAATTTTGACCAGAATTTACAAAGATTTCAATATATTATTTAAAAAAACTTCCAAAATAAAGAAATTGTGCAAATAAAAGTCTCAGTTTGGTTAGAGATTCTGGGCATGCGCAGACTTATCCCTTCTCTTATACACATGGCTTTCATGCATGGATATGCTCCATTATAGAATAAAATTAAATAAATAAAGATGTGGCTTTTAATTCGGTCTCCGACAGGTCGTATGCTGCCTTGTGGTCCGAGTGTCGGCCTGTAAACTAGTTGAAGCAGGTTCGATCCGCGCCATCGGAATCCTTTTTATTTTCACTTTTAATCATATCATCAATTTATTTTTTTAATTTTCTGTATGAAGAAAATTATTATTTTTCTTTTCAAGTAGTAAAATTTTGACCAGAATTTACAA
Organism: Argiope bruennichi; assembly: GCF_947563725.1. Classification (NCBI taxonomy): domain Eukaryota; kingdom Metazoa; phylum Arthropoda; class Arachnida; order Araneae; family Araneidae; genus Argiope; species Argiope bruennichi. The sequence goes on along the minus strand of NC_079152.1, from coordinate 63,022,990 downwards.
AGATTTCAATATATTATTTAAAAAAACTTCCAAAATAAAGAAATTGTGCAAATAAAAGTCTCAGTTTGGTTAGAGATTCTGGACATGCGCAGACTTATCCCTTCTCTTATACACATGGCTTTCATGCATATATATGCACCATTATAGAATAAAAATAAATAAATAAACATGTGGCTTTAAATTCGGTCTCCGACAGGTCGTATGCTGCTTTGTGGTCCGAGTGTCGGCCTGCAAACTAGTTGACGCAGGTTCGATCCGCGCCATCGGAATCCTTTATATTTTCACTTTTCTTCATATTATTTATTTATTTTTTTAATTTTCAGTCAAGAGAAAATTATTGTTTTTCTTTTCAAGTAGTAAAATTTTGACCAGAATTTACAAAGATTTCAATATATTATTTAAAAAAACTTCCAAAATAAAGAAATTGTGCAAATAAAAGTCTCAGTTTGGTTAGAGATTCTGGACATGCGCAGACTTATCCCTTCTCTTATACACATGGCTTGCATGCATGGATATGCACCATTATAGAATAAAAATAAATAAATAAACCTGTGCCTTTAAATTCGGTCTCCGACAGGTCGTATGCTGCCTTGTGGTCCGAGTGTCGGCCTGCAAACTAGTTGACGCAGGTTCGATCCGCGCCATCGGAATACTTTATATTTTCACTTTTCTTCATATTATTTATTTATTTTTTTAATTTTCAGTAAAGAGAAAATTATTGTTTTTCTTTTCAAGTAGTAAAATTTTGACCTGAATTTACAAAGATTTCAATATATTATTTAAAAAAACTTCCAAAATAAAGAAATTGTGCAAATAAAAGTCTCAGTTTGGTTAGAGATTCTGGACATGCGCAGACTTATCCCTTCTCTTATACACATGGTTTTCATGCATGGATATGCACCATTATAGAATAAAAATAAATAAATAAACATGTGGCTTTAAATTCGGTCTCCGACAGGTCGTATGCTGCCTTGTGGTCCGAGTGTCGGCCTGCAAACTAGTTGACGCAGGTTCGATCCGCGCCATCGGAATCCTTTATATTTTCACTTTTCTTCATATTATTTATTTATTTTTTTAATTTTCAGTAAAGAGAAAATTATTGTTTTTCTTTTCAAGTAGTAAAATTTTGACCAGAATTTAAAAAGATTTCAATATATTATTTAAAAAAACTTCCAAAATAAAGAAATTGTGCAAATAAAAGTCTCAGTTTGGTTAGAGATTCTGGACATGCGCAGACTTATCCCTTCTCTTATACACATGGCTTTCATGCATGGATATGCACCATTATAGAATAAAATTAAATAAATAAACATGTGGCTTTAAATTCGGTCTCCGACAGGTCGTATGCTGCCTTGTAATCCGAGTGTCGGCCTACAAACTAGTTGACGCAGGTTCGATCCGCGCCATCGGAATCGTTTTTATTTTCACTTTTCTTCATATTATTTATTTATTTTTTTAATTTTCAGTATAGAGAAAATTATTGTTTTTCTTTTCAAGTAGTAAAATTTTGACCAGAATTTACAAGGTTTCAATATATTATTTAAAAAAACTTCCAAAATAAAGAAATTGTGCAAATAAAAGTCTCATTTTGGTTAGAGATTCTGGGCATGCGCAGACTTATCCCTTCTCTTATACACATGGCTTTCATGCATGGATATGCACCATTATAGAATAAAAATAAATAAATAAACCTGTGCCTTTAAATTCGGTCTCCGACAGGTCGTATGCTGCCTTGTGGTCCGAGTGTCGGCCTGCAAACCAGTTGACGCAGGTTCGATCCGCGCCATCGGAATCCTTTATATTTTCACTTTTCTTCATATTATTTATTTATTTTTTTAATTTTCAGTCAAGAGAAAATTATTGTTTTTCTTTTCAAGTAGTAAAATTTTGACCAGAATTTACAAAGATTTCAATATATTATTTAAAAAAACTTCCAAAATAAAGAAATTGTGCAAATAAAAGTCTCAGTTTGGTTAGAGATTCTGGACATGCGCAGACTTATCCCTTCTCTTATACACATGGCTTGCATGCATGGATATGCACCATTATAGAATAAAATTAAATAAATAAACATGTGGCTTTAAATTCGTTCTCCGACAGGTCGTATGCTGCCTCGTGGTCCGAGTGTCGGCCTGTAAACTAGTTGAAGCAGGTTCGATCCGCGCCATCGGAATCCTTTTTATTTTCACTTTTAATCATATCATCAATTTATTTTTTTAATTTTCTGTATGAAGAAAATTATTATTTTTCTTTTCAAGTAGTAAAATTTTGACCAGAATTTACAAAGATTTCAATATATTATTTAAAAAAAACTTCCAAAATAAAGAAATTGTACAAATAAAAGTCTCATTTTACTTAGAGATTCTGGGCATGCGCAGACTTATCCCTTCTCTTATACACATGGCTTTCATGCATGGATATGCACCATTATAGAATAAAATTAAATAAATAAACATGTGGCTTTAAATTCGGTCTCCGACAGGTCGTATGCTGCCTTGTGGTCCGAGTGTCGGCCTGCAAACTAGTTGACGCAGGTTCGATCCGCGCCATCGGAATCCTTTATATTTTCACTTTTCTTCATATTATTTATTTATTTTTTTAATTTTCAGTCAAGAGAAAATTATTGTTTTTCTTTTCAAGTAGTAAAATTTTGACCAGAATTTACAAAGATTTCAATATATTATTTAAAAAAACTTCCAAAATAAAGAAATTGTGCAAATAAAAGTCTCAGTTTGGTTAGAGATTCTGGACATGCGCAGACTTATCCCTTCTCTTATACACATGGCTTGCATGCATGGATATGCACCATTATAGAATAAAAATAAATAAATAAACCTGTGCCTTTAAATTCGGTCTCCGACAGGTCGTATGCTGCCTTGTGGTCCGAGTGTCGGCCTGCAAACTAGTTGACGCAGGTTCGATCCGCGCCATCGGAATCCTTTATATTTTCACTTTTCTTCATATTATTTATTTATTTTTTTAATTTTCAGTCAAGAGAAAATTATTGTTTTTCTTTTCAAGTAGTAAAATTTTGACCAGAATTTACAAAGATTTCAATATATTATTTAAAAAAACTTCCAAAATAAAGAAATTGTGCAAATAAAAGTCTCAGTTTGGTTAGAGATTCTGGACATGCGCAGACTTATCCCTTCTCTTATACACATGGCTTGCATGCATGGATATGCACCATTATAGAATAAAAATAAATAAATAAACCTGTGCCTTTAAATTCGGTCTCCGACAGGTCGTATGCTGCCTTGTGGTCCGAGTGTCGGCCTGCAAACTAGTTGACGCAGGTTCGATCCGCGCCATCGGAATCCTTTATATTTTCACTTTTCTTCATATTATTTATTTATTTTTTTAATTTTCAGTAAAGAGAAAATTATTGTTTTTCTTTTCAAGTAGTAAAATTTTGACCAGAATTTACAAAGATTTCAATATATTATTTAAAAAAACTTCCAAAATAAAGAAACTGTGCAAATAAAAGTCTCAGTTTGGTTAGAGATTCTGGACATGCGCAGACTTATCCCTTCTCTTATACACATGGTTTTCATGCATGGATATGCACCATTATAGAATAAAAATAAATAAATAAACATGTGGCTTTAAATTCGGTCTCCGACAGGTCGTATGCTGCCTTGTGGTCCGAGTGTCGGCCTACAAACTAGTTGACGCAGGTTCGATCCGCGCCATCGGAATCGTTTTTATTTTCACTTTTCTTCATATTATTTTTTTTTTTTTTAATTTTCAGTATAGAGAAAATTATTGTTTTTCTTTTCAAGTAGTAAAATTTTGACCAGAATTTACAAAGATTTCAATATATTATTTAAAAAAACTTCCAAAATAAAGAAATTGTGCAAATAAAAGTCTCATTTTGGTTAGAGATTCTGGGCATGCGCAGACTTATCCCTTCTCTTATACACATGGCTTTCATGCATGGATATGCACCATTATAGAATAAAATTAAATAAATAAACATGTGGCTTTAAATTCGTTCTCCGACAGGTCGTATGCTGCCTCGTGGTCCGAGTGTCGGCCTGTAAACTAGTTGAAGCAGGTTCGATCCGCGCCATCGGAATCCTTTTTATTTTCACTTTTAATCATATCATCAATTTATTTTTTTAATTTTCTGTATGAAGAAAATTATTATTTTTCTTTTCAAGTAGTAAAATTTTGACCAGAATTTACAAAGATTTCAATATATTATTTAAAAAAAACTTCCAAAATAAAGAAATTGTACAAATAAAAGTCTCATTTTACTTAGAGATTCTGGGCATGCGCAGACTTATCCCTTCTCTTATACACATGGCTTTCATGCATGGATATGCACCATTATAGAATAAAATTAAATAAATAAACATGTGGCTTTAAATTCGGTCTCCGACAGGTCGTATGCTGCCTTGTGGTCCGAGTGTCGGCCTGCAAACTAGTTGACGCAGGTTCGATCCGCGCCATCGGAATCCTTTATATTTTCACTTTTCTTCATATTATTTATTTATTTTTTTAATTTTCAGTCAAGAGAAAATTATTGTTTTTCTTTTCAAGTAGTAAAATTTTGACCAGAATTTACAAAGATTTCAATATATTATTTAAAAAAACTTCCAAAATAAAGAAATTGTGCAAATAAAAGTCTCAGTTTGGTTAGAGATTCTGGACATGCGCAGACTTATCCCTTCTCTTATACACATGGCTTGCATGCATGGATATGCACCATTATAGAATAAAAATAAATAAATAAACCTGTGCCTTTAAATTCGGTCTCCGACAGGTCGTATGCTGCCTTGTGGTCCGAGTGTCGGCCTACAAACTAGTTGACGCAGGTTCGATCCGCGCCATCGGAATCGTTTTTATTTTCACTTTTCTTCATATTATTTTTTTTTTTTTAATTTTCAGTATAGAGAAAATTATTGTTTTTCTTTTCAAGTAGTAAAATTTTGACCAGAATTTACAAAGATTTCAATATATTATTTAAAAAAACTTCCAAAATAAAGAAATTGTGCAAATAAAAGTCTCATTTTGGTTAGAGATTCTGGGCATGCGCAGACTTATCCCTTCTCTTATACACATGGCTTTCATGCATGGATATGCACCATTATAGAATAAAATTAAATAAATAAACATGTGGCTTTAAATTCGTTCTCCGACAGGTCGTATGCTGCCTCGTGGTCCGAGTGTCGGCCTGTAAACTAGTTGAAGCAGGTTCGATCCGCGCCATCGGAATCCTTTTTATTTTCACTTTTAATCATATCATCAATTTATTTTTTTAATTTTCTGTATGAAGAAAATTATTATTTTTCTTTTCAAGTAGTAAAATTTTGACCAGAATTTACAAAGATTTCAATATATTATTTAAAAAAAACTTCCAAAATAAAGAAATTGTACAAATAAAAGTCTCATTTTACTTAGAGATTCTGGGCATGCGCAGACTTATCCCTTCTCTTATACACATGGCTTTCATGCATGGATATGCACCATTATAGAATAAAATTAAATAAATAAACATGTGGCTTTAAATTCGGTCTCCGACAGGTCGTATGCTGCCTTGTGGTCCGAGTGTCGGCCTGCAAACTAGTTGACGCAGGTTCGATCCGCGCCATCGGAATCCTTTATATTTTCACTTTTCTTCATATTATTTATTTATTTTTTTAATTTTCAGTCAAGAGAAAATTATTGTTTTTCTTTTCAAGTAGTAAAATTTTGACCAGAATTTACAAAGATTTCAATATATTATTTAAAAAAACTTCCAAAATAAAGAAATTGTGCAAATAAAAGTCTCAGTTTGGTTAGAGATTCTGGACATGCGCAGACTTATCCCTTCTCTTATACACATGGCTTGCATGCATGGATATGCACCATTATAGAATAAAAATAAATAAATAAACCTGTGCCTTTAAATTCGGTCTCCGACAGGTCGTATGCTGCCTTGTGGTCCGAGTGTCGGCCTGCAAACTAGTTGACGCAGGTTCGATCCGCGCCATCGGAATCCTTTATATTTTCACTTTTCTTCATATTATTTATTTATTTTTTTAATTTTCAGTCAAGAGAAAATTATTGTTTTTCTTTTCAAGTAGTAAAATTTTGACCAGAATTTACAAAGATTTCAATATATTATTTAAAAAAACTTCCAAAATAAAGAAATTGTGCAAATAAAAGTCTCAGTTTGGTTAGAGATTCTGGACATGCGCAGACTTATCCCTTCTCTTATACACATGGCTTGCATGCATGGATATGCACCATTATAGAATAAAAATAAATAAATAAACCTGTGCCTTTAAATTCGGTCTCCGACAGGTCGTATGCTGCCTTGTGGTCCGAGTGTCGGCCTGCAAACTAGTTGACGCAGGTTCGATCCGCGCCATCGGAATCCTTTATATTTTCACTTTTCTTCATATTATTTATTTATTTTTTTAATTTTCAGTAAAGAGAAAATTATTGTTTTTCTTTTCAAGTAGTAAAATTTTGACCAGAATTTACAAAGATTTCAATATATTATTTAAAAAAACTTCCAAAATAAAGAAATTGTACAAATAAAAGTCTCATTTTACTTAGAGATTCTAGGCATGCGCAGACTTATCCCTTCTCTTATACACATGGCTTTCATGCATGGATATGCACCATTATAGAATAAAATTAAATAAATAAACATGTGGCTTTAAATTCGGTCTCCGACAGGTCGTATGCTGCCTTGTAGTCCGAGTGTCGGCCTACAAACTAGTTGATGCAGGTTCGATCCGCGCCATCGGAATCGTTTTTATTTTCACTTTTCTTCATATTATTTTTTTTTTTTTAATTTTCAGTATAGAGAAAATTATTGTTTTTCTTTTCAAGTAGTAAAATTTTGACCAGAATTTACAAAGATTTCAATATATTATTTAAAAAAACTTCCAAAATAAAGAAATTGTGCAAATAAAAGTCTCATTTTGGTTAGAGATTCTGGGCATGCGCAGACTTATCCCTTCTCTTATACACATGGCTTTCATGCATGGATATGCACCATTATAGAATAAAATTAAATAAATAAACATGTGGCTTTAAATTCGTTCTCCGACAGGTCGTATGCTGCCTCGTGGTCCGAGTGTCGGCCTGTAAACTAGTTGAAGCAGGTTCGATCCGCGCCATCGGAATCCTTTTTATTTTCACTTTTAATCATATCATCAATTTATTTTTTTAATTTTCTGTATGAAGAAAATTATTATTTTTCTTTTCAAGTAGTAAAATTTTGACCAGAATTTACAAAGATTTCAATATATTATTTAAAAAAAACTTCCAAAATAAAGAAATTGTACAAATAAAAGTCTCATTTTACTTAGAGATTCTGGGCATGCGCAGACTTATCCCTTCTCTTATACACATGGCTTTCATGCATGGATATGCACCATTATAGAATAAAATTAAATAAATAAACATGTGGCTTTAAATTCGGTCTCCGACAGGTCGTATGCTGCTTTGTGGTCCGAGTGTCGGCCTGTAAACTAGTTGAAGCAGGTTCGATCAGCGCCATCGGAATCCTTTTTATTTTCACTTTTAATCATATCATCAATTTATTTTTTTAATTTTCTGTATGAAGAAAATTATTATTTTTCTTTTCAAGTAGTAAACGTTTGACCAGAATTTACAAAGATTTCAATATATTATTTAAAAAAACTTCCAAAATAAAGAAATTGTGCAAATAAAAGTCTCAGTTTTGTTACAGATTCTGGGCATGCGCAGACTTATCCCTTCTCTTATTCACATGGCTTTCATGCATGGATATGCACCATTATAGAATAAAAATAAATAAATAAACATGTGGCTTTAAATTCGGTCTAAAACAGGTCGTATGCTGCCTTGTGGTCCGAGTGTCGGCCTGTAAACTAGTTGAAGCAGGTTGGATCCGCGCCATCGGAATCCTTTTTATTTTCACTTTTAATCATATCATCAATTTATTTTTTTAATTTTCTGTATGAAGAAAATTATTATTTTTCTTTTCAAGTAGTAAAATTTTGACCAGAATTTACAAAGATTTCAATATATTATTTAAAAAAACTTCCAAAATAAAGAAATTGTGCAAATAAAAGTCTCAGTTTTGTTACAGATTCTGGGCATGCGCAGACTTATCCCTTCTCTTATTCACATGGCTTTCATGCATGGATATGCACCATTATAGAATAAAAATAAATAAATAAACATGTGGCTTTAAATTCGGTCTAAAGCAGGTCGTATGCTGCCTTGTGGTCCGAGTGTCGGCCTGTAAACTAGTTGAAGCAGGTTCGATCCGCGCCATCGGAATCCTTTATATTTTCACTTTTCTTCATATTATTTATTTATTTTTTTCATTTTCAGTCAAGAGAAAATTATTGTTTTTCTTTTCAAGTAGTAAAATTTTGACCGGAATTTACAAAGATTTCAATACATTATTTAAAAAAACTTCCAAAATAAAGAAATTGTGCAAATAAAAGTCTCATTTTGGTTAGAGATTCTGGACATCCGCAGACTTATCCGTTCTGTTATACACATGGCTTGCATGCATGGATATGCACCATTATAGAATAAAAATAAATAAATAAACATGTGCCTTTAAATTCGGTCTCCGACAGGTCGTATGCTGCCTTGTGGTCCGAGTGTCGGCCTGCAAACTAGTTGACGCAGGTTAGATCCGCGCCATCGGAATCCTTTATATTTTCACTTTTCTTCATATTATTTATTTATTTTTTTCATTTTCAGTAAAGAGAAAATTATTGTTTTTCTTTTCAAGTAGTAAAATTTTGACCAGAATTTACAAAGATTTCAATATATTATTTAAAAAAACTTCCAAAATAAAGAAATTGTGCAAATAAATGTCTCAGTTTGGTTAGAGATTCTGGGCATGCGCAGACTTATCCCTTCTCTTATACACATGGCTTTCATGCATGGATATAAACCATTATAGAATAAAATTAAATAAATAAACATGTGGCTTTAAATTCGGTCTCCGACAGGTGGTATGCTGCCTTGTAGTCCGAGTGTCGGCCTACAAACTAGTTGACGCAGGTTCGATCCGCGCCATCGGAATCGTTTTTATTTTCACTTTTCTTCATATTATTTATTTATTTTTTTTAATTTTCAGTATAGAGAAAATTATTGTTTTTCTTTTCAAGTAGTAAAATTTTGACCAGAATTTACGATGATTTCAATATATTATTTAAAGAAACTTCCAAAATAAAGAAATTGTGCAAATAAAAGTCTCAGTTTGGTTAGAGATTCTGGACATGCGCAGACTTATCCCTTCTCTTATACACATGGCTTTCATGCATGGATATGCACCATTATAGAATAAAAATAAATAAATAAACATGTGGCTTTAAATTCGGTCTAAAGCAGGTCGTATGCTGCCTTGTGGTCCGAGTGTCGGCCTGTAAACTAGTTGAAGCAGGTTCGATCCGCGCCATCGGAATCCTTTATATTTTCACTTTTCTTCATATTATTTATTTATTTTTTTCATTTTCAGTAAAGAGAAAATTATTGTTTTTCTTTTCAAGTAGTAAAATTTTGACCGGAATTTACAAAGATTTCAATACATTATTTAAAAAAACTTCCAAAATAAAGAAATTGTGCAAATAAAAGTCTCATTTTGGTTAGAGATTCTGGACATCCGCAGACTTATCCCTTCTGTTATACACATGGCTTGCATGCATGGATATGCACCATTATAGAATAAAAATAAATAAATAAACATGTGCCTTTAAATTCGGTCTCCGACAGGTCGTATGCTGCCTTGTGGTCCGAGTGTCGGCCTGCAAACTAGTTGACGCAGGTTAGATCCGCGCCATCGGAATCCTTTATATTTTCACTTTTCTTCATATTATTTATTTATTTTTTTCATTTTCAGTAAAGAGAAAATTATTGTTTTTCTTTTCAAGTAGTAAATTTTTGACCAGAATTTACAAAGATTTCAATATATTATTTAAAAAAACTTCCAAAATAAAGAAATTGTGCAAATAAAAGTCTCAGTTTGGTTAGAGATTCTGGGCATGCGCAGACTTATCCCTTCTCTTATACACATGGCTTTCATGCATGGATATAAACCATTATAGAATAAAATTAAATAAATAAACATGTGGCTTTAAATTCGGTCTCCGACAGGTGGTATGCTGCCTTGTAGTCCGAGTGTCGGCCTACAAACTAGTTGACGCAGGTTCGATCCGCGCCATCGGAATCGTTTTTATTTTCACTTTTCTTCATATTATTTATTTATTTTTTTTAATTTTCAGTATAGAGAAAATTATTGTTTTTCTTTTCAAGTAGTAAAATTTTGACCAGAATTTACGATGATTTCAATATATTATTTAAAGAAACTTCCAAAATAAAGAAATTGTGCAAATAAAAGTCTCAGTTTGGTTAGAGATTCTGGACATGCGCAGACTTATCCCTTCTCTTATACACATGGCTTTCATGCATGGATATGCACCATTATAGAATAAAAATAAATAAATAAACATGTGGCTTTAAATTCGGTCTCCGATAGGTCGTATGCTGCCTTGTGGTCCGAGGGTCGGCCTGCAAACTAGTTGACGCAGGTTCGATCCGCGCCATCGGAATCCTTTATATTTTCACTTTTCTTCCTATTATTTATTTATTTTTTTAATTTTCAGTAAAGAGAAAATTATTGTTTTTCTTTTCAAGTAGTAAAATTTTGACCAGAATTTACAAAGATTTCAATATATTATTTAAAAAAACTTCCAAAATAAAGAAATTGTGCAAATAAAAGTCTCAGTTTGGTTAGAGATTCTGGACATGCGCAGACTTATCCCTTCTCTTATACACATGGCTTGCATGCATATATATGCACCATTATAGAATAAAAATAAATAAATAAACCTGTGCCTTTAAATTCGGTCTCCGACAGGTCGTATGCTGCCTTGTGGTCCGAGTGTCGGCCTGCAAACTAGTTGACGCAGGTTCGATCCGCGCCATCGGAATCCTTTATATTTTCACTTTTCTTCATATTATTTATTTATTTTTTTAATTTTCAGTCGAGAGAAAATTATTGTTTTTCTTTTCAAGTAGTAAAATTTTGACCAGAATTTACAAAGATTTCAATATATTATTTAAAAAAACTTCCAAAATAAAGAAATTGTGCAAATAAAAGTCTCAGTTTGGTTAGAGATTCTGGACATACGCAGACTTATCCCTTTTTTTATACACATGGCTTTCATGCATATATATGCACCATTATAGAATAAAAATAAATAAATAAACATGTGGCTTTAAATTCGGTCTCCGACAGGTCGTATGCTGCCTTGTGGTCCGAGTGTCGGCCTGCAAACTAGTTGACGCAGGTTCGATCCGCGCCATCGGAATCCTTTATATTTTCACTTTTCTTCATATTATTTATTTATTTTTTTAATTTTCAGTCAAGAGAAAATTATTGTTTTTCTTTTCAAGTAGTAAAATTTTGACCAGAATTTACAAAGATTTCAATATATTATTTAAAAAAACTTCCAAAATAAAGAAATTGTGCAAATAAAAGTCTCAGTTTGGTTAGAGATTCTGGACATGCGCAGACTTATCCCTTTTTTTATACACATGGCTTTCATGCATATATATGCACCATTATAGAATAAAAATAAATAAATAAACATGTGACTTTAAATTCGGTCTCCGACAGGTCGTATGCTGCCTTGTGGTCCGAGTGTCGGCCTGCAAACTAGTTGACGCAGGTTCGATCCGCGCCATCGGAATCCTTTATATTTTCACTTTTCTTCATATTATTTATTTATTTTTTTAATTTTCAGTAAAGAGAAAATTATTGTTTTTCTTTTCAAGTAGTAAAATTTTGACCAGAATTTACAAAGATTTCAATATATTATTTAAAAAAACTTCCAAAATAAAGAAATTGTGCAAATAAAAGTCTCAGTTTGGTTAGAGATTCTGGGCATGCGCAGACTTATCCCTTTTTTTATACACATGGCTTTCATGCATATATATGCACCATTATAGAATAAAAATAAATAAATAAACATGTGGCTTTAAATTCGGTCTCCGACATGTCGTATGCTGCCTTGTGGTCCGAGTGTCGGCCTGCAAACTAGTTGACGCAGGTTCGATCCGCGCCATCGGAATCCTTTATGTTTTCACTTTTCTTCATATTATTTATTTATTTTTTTAATTTTCAGTAAAGAGAAAATTATTGTTTTTCTTTTCAAGTAGTAAAATTTTGACCAGAATTTACGAAGATTTCAATATATTATTTAAAGAAACTTCCAAAATAAAGAAATTGTGCAAATAAAAGTCTCAGTTTGGTTAGAGATTCTGGACATGCGCAGACTTATCCCTTCTCTTATACACATGGCTTTCATGCATGGATATGCACCATTATAGAATAAAAATAAATAAATAAACATGTGGCTTTAAATTCGGTCTCCGAAAGGTCGTATGCTGCCTTGTGGTCCGAGGGTCGGCCTGCAAACTAGTTGACGCAGGTTCGATCCGCGCCATCGGAATCCTTTATATTTTCACTTTTCTTCCTATTATTTATTTATTTTTTTAATTTTCAGTCAAGAGAAAATTATTGTTTTTCTTTTCAAGTAGTAAAATTTTGACCAGAATTTACAAAGATTTCAATATATTATTTAAAAAAACTTCCAAAATAAAGAAATTGTGCAAATAAAAGTCTCAGTTTGGTTAGAGATTCTGGACATGCGCAGACTTATCCCTTTTTTTATACACATGGCTTTCATGCATATATATGCACCATTATAGAATAAAAATAAATAAATAAACATGTGGCTTTAAATTCGGTCTCCGACAGGTCGTATGCTGCCTTGTGGTCCGAGTGTCGGCCTGCAAACTAGTTGACGCAGGTTCGATCCGCGCCATCGGAATCCTTTATATTTTCACTTTTCTTCATATTATTTATTTATTTTTTTAATTTTCAGTATAGAGAAAATTATTGTTTTTCTTTTCAAGTAGTAAAATTTTGACCAGAATTTACAAAGATTTCAATATATTATTTAAAAAAACTTCCAAAATAAAGAAATTGTGCAAATAAAAGTCTCAGTTTGGTTAGAGATTCTGGACATGCGCAGACTTATCCCTTTTTTTATACACATGGCTTTCATGCATATATATGCACCATTATAGAATAAAAATAAATAAATAAACATGTGGCTTTAAATTCGGTCTCCGACATGTCGTATGCTGCCTTGTGGTCCGAGTGTCGGCCTGCAAACTAGTTGACGCAGGTTCGATCCGCGCCATCGGAATCCTTTATGTTTTCACTTTTCTTCATATTATTTATTTATTTTTTTAATTTTCAGTAAAGAGAAAATTATTGTTTTTCTTTTCAAGTAGTAAAATTTTGACCAGAATTTACAAAGATTTCAATATATTATTTAAAAAAACTTCCAAAATAAAGAAATTGTGCAAATAAAAGTCTCAGTTTTGTTACAGATTCTGGGCATGCGCAGACTTATCCCTTCTCTTATTCACATGGCTTTCATGCATGGATATGCACCATTATAGAATAAAAATAAAAAAATAAACATGTGGCTTTAAATTCGGTCTCCGACAGGTCGTATGCTGCCTTGTGGTCCGAGTGTCGGCCTGCAAGCTAGTAGACGCAGTTTCGATCCGCGCCATTGGAATCCTTTATATTTTCACTTTTCTTCATATTATTTATTTTTTTTTTTCAATTTTCAGTAAAGAGAAAATTATTGTTTTTCTTTTCAAGTAGTAAAATTTTGACCAGAATTTACAAAGATTTCAATATATTATTTAAAAAAACTACCAAAATAAATAAATTGTGCAAATAAAAGTCTCAGTTTGGTTAGAGATTCTGGACATGCGCAGACTTATCCCTTCTCTTATACACATGGCTTGCATGCATGGATATGCACCATTATAGAATAAAAATAAATAAATAAACATGTGCCTTTAAATTCGGTCTCCGACAGGTCGTATGCTGCCTTGTGGTCCGAGTGTCGGCCGGCAAACTAGTTGACGCAGGTTCGATCCGCGCCATCGGAATCCTTTATATTTTCACTTTTCTTCATATTATTTATTTATTTTTTTAATTTTCAGTAAAGAGAAAATTATTGTTTTTCTTTTCAAGTAGTAAAATTTTGACCAGAATTTACAAAGATTTCAATATATTATTTAAAAAAACTTCCAAAATAAAGAAATTGTGCAAATAAAAGTCTCAGTTTGGTTAGAGATTCTGGGCATGCGCAGACTTATCCCTTCTCTTATACACATGGCTTTCATGCATGGATATGCTCCATTATAGAATAAAATTAAATAAATAAAGATGTGGCTTTTAATTCGGTCTCCGACAGGTCGTATGCTGCCTTGTGGTCCGAGTGTCGGCCTTTAAACTAGTTGAAGCAGGTTCGATCCGCGCCATCGGAATCCTTTTTATTTTCACTTTTAATCATATCATCAATTTATTTTTTTAATTTTCTGTATGAAGAAAATTATTATTTTTCTTTTCAAGTAGTAAAATTTTGACCAGAATTTACAAAGATTTCAATATATTATTTAAAAAAACTTCCAAAATAAAGAAATTGTGCAAATAAAAGTCTCAGTTTGGTTAGAGATTCTGGACATGCGCAGACTTATCCCTTCTCTTATACACATGGATTTCATGCATGGATATGCACCATTATAGAATAAAAATAAATAAATAAACATGTGGCTTTAAATTCGGTCTCCGACAGGTCGTTTGCTGCCTTGTTTTCCGAGTGTCGGCCTGCAAACTAGTTGACGCAGGTTCGATCCGCGCCATCGGAATCCTTTATATTTTCACTTTTCTTCATATTATTTATTTATTTTTTTAATTTTCAGTAAAGAGAAAATTATTGTTTTTCTTTTCAAGTAGTAAAATTTTGACCAGAATTTACAAAGATTTCAATATATTATTTAAAAAAACTTCCAAAATAAAGAAATTGTGCAAATAAAAGTCTCAGTTTGGTTAGAGATTCTGGACATGCGCAGACTTATCCCTTCTCTTATACACATGGCTTTCATGCATGGATATGCACCATTATAGAATAAAAATAAATAAATAAACATGTGGCTTTAAATTCGGTCTCCGACAGGTCGTATGCTGCCTTGTGGTCCGAGTGTCGGCCTGCAAACTAGTTGACGCAGGTTCGATCCGCGCCATCGGAATCCTTTATATTTTCACTTTTCTTCATATTATTTATTTATTTTTTTCATTTTCAGTAAAGAGAAAATTATTGTTTTTCTTTTCAAGTAGTAAAATTTTGACCGGAATTTACAAAGATTTCAATATATTATTTAAAAAAACTTCCAAAATAAAGAAATTGTGCAAATAAAAGTCTCATTTTGGTTAGAGATTCTGGACATGCGCAGACTTATCCCTTCTGTTATACACATGGCTTTCATGCATGGATATAAACCATTATAGAATAAAATTAAATAAATAAACATGTGGCTTTAAATTCGGTCTCCGACAGGTGGTATGCTGCCTTGTAGTCCGAGTGTCGGCCTACAAACTAGTTGACGCAGGTTCGATCCGCGCAATCGGAATCGTTTTTATTTTCACTTTTCTTCATATTATTTATTTATTTTTTTTAATTTTCAGTATAGAGAAAATTATTGTTTTTCTTTTCAAGTAGTAAAATTTTGACCAGAATTTACGAAGATTTCAATATATTATTTAAAGAAACTTCCAAAATAAAGAAATTGTGCAAATAAAAGTCTCAGTTTGGTTAGAGATTCTGGACATGCGCAGACTTATCCCTTCTCTTATACACATGGCTTTCATGCATGGATATGCACCATTATAGAATAAAAATAAATAAATAAACATGTGGCTTTAAATTCGGTCTCCGACAGGTCGTATGCTGCCTTGTGGTCCGAGGGTCGGCCTGCAAATTAGTTGACGCAGGTTCTATCCGCGCCATCGGAATCCTTTATATTTTCACTTTTCTTCATATTATTTATTTATTTTTTTAATTTTCAGTAAAGAGAAAATTATTGTTTTTTTTTTCAAGTAGTAAAATTTTGACCAGAATTTACAAAGATTTCAATATATTATTTAAAAAAACTTCCAAAATAAAGAAATTGTGCAAATAAAAGTCTCAGTTTGGTTAGAGATTCTGGACATGCGCAGACTTATCCCTTCTCTTATACACATGGCTTTCATGCATATATATGCACCATTATAGAATAAAAATAAATAAATAAACATGTGGCTTTAAATTCGGTCTCCGACAGGTCGTATGCTGTCTTGTGGTCCGAGTGTCGGCCTGTAAACTAGTTGAAGCAGGTTCGATCCGCGCCATCGGAATCCTTTTTATTTTCACTTTTAATCATATCATCAATTTATTTTTTTAATTTTCTGTATGAAGAAAATTATTATTTTTCTTTTCAAGTAGTAAAATTTTGACCAGAATTTACAAAGATTTCAATATATTATTTAAAAAAACTTCCAAAATAAAGAAATTGTGCAAATAAAAGTCTCAGTTTGGTTAGAGATTCTGGACATGCGCAGACTTATCCCTTCTCTTATACACATGGCTTTCATGCATGGATATGCACCATTATAGAATAAAAATAAATAAATAAACATGTGGCTTTAAATTCGGTCTCCGACAGGTCGTATGCTGCCTTGTGGTCCGAGTGTCGGCCTGCAAACTAGTTGACGCAGGTTCGATCCGCGCCATCGGAATCCTTTATATTTTCACTTTTCTTCATATTATTTATTTATTTTTTTCATTTTCAGTAAAGAGAAAATTATTGTTTTTCTTTTCAAGTAGTAAAATTTTGACCGGAATTTACAAAGATTTCAATATATTATTTAAAAAAACTTCCAAAATAAAGAAATTGTGCAAATAAAAGTCTCATTTTGGTTAGAGATTCTGGACATGCGCAGACTTATCCCTTCTGTTATACACATGGCTTGCATGCATGGATATGCACCATTATAGAATAAAAATAAATAAATAAACATGTGCCTTTAAATTCGGTCTCCGACAGGTGGTATGCTGCCTTGTAGTCCGAGTGTCGGCCTACAAACTAGTTGACGCAGGTTCGATCCGCGCAATCGGAATCGTTTTTATTTTCACTTTTCTTCATATTATTTATTTATTTTTTTTAATTTTCAGTATAGAGAAAATTATTGTTTTTCTTTTCAAGTAGTAAAATTTTGACCAGAATTTACGAAGATTTCAATATATTATTTAAAGAAACTTCCAAAATAAAGAAATTGTGCAAATAAAAGTCTCAGTTTGGTTAGAGATTCTGGACATGCGCAGACTTATCCCTTCTCTTATACACATGGCTTTCATGCATATATATGCACCATTATAGAATAAAAATAAATAAATAAACATGTGGCTTTAAATTCGGTCTCCGACAGGTCGTATGCTGCTTTGTGGTCCGAGTGTCGGCCTGCAAACTAGTTGACGCAGGTTCGATCCGCGCCATTGGAATCCTTTATATTTTCACTTTTCTTCATATTATTTATTTATTTTTTTAATTTTCAGTCAAGAGAAAATTATTGTTTTTCTTTTCAAGTAGTAAAATTTTGACCAGAATTTACAAAGATTTCAATATATTATTTAAAAAAACTTCCAAAATAAAGAAATTGTGCAAATAAAAGTCTCAGTTTGGTTAGAGATTCTGGACATGCGCAGACTTATCCCTTCTCTTATACACATGGATTTCATGCATGGATATGCACCATTATAGAATAAAAATAAATAAATAAACATGTGGCTTTAAATTCGGTCTCCGACAGGTCGTTTGCTGCCTTGTTTTCCGAGTGTCGGCCTGCAAACTAGTTGACGCAGGTTCGATCCGCGCCATCGGAATCCTTTATATTTTCACTTTTCTTCATATTATTTATTTATTTTTTTAATTTTCAGTAAAGAGAAAATTATTGTTTTTCTTTTCAAGTAGTAAAATTTTGACCAGAATTTACAAAGATTTCAATATATTATTTAAAAACCTTCCAAAATAAAGAAATTGTGCAAATAAAAGTCTCAGTTTGGTTAGAGATTCTGGACATGCGCAGACTTATCCCTTCTCTTATACACATGGCTTTCATGCATGGATATGCACCATTATAGAATAAAAATAAATAAATAAACATGTGGCTTTAAATTCGGTCTCCGACAGGTCGTATGCTGCCTTGTGGTCCGAGTGTCGGCCTGCAAACTAGTTGACGCAGGTTCGATCCGCGCCATCGGAATCCTTTATATTTTCACTTTTCTTCATATTATTTATTTATTTTTTTCATTTTCAGTAAAGAGAAAATTATTGTTTTTCTTTTCAAGTAGTAAAATTTTGACCGGAATTTACAAAGATTTCAATATATTATTTAAAAAAACTTCCAAAATAAAGAAATTGTGCAAATAAAAGTCTCATTTTGGTTAGAGATTCTGGACATGCGCAGACTTATCCCTTCTGTTATACACATGGCTTTCATGCATGGATATAAACCATTATAGAATAAAATTAAATAAATAAACATGTGGCTTTAAATTCGGTCTCCGACAGGTGGTATGCTGCCTTGTAGTCCGAGTGTCGGCCTACAAACTAGTTGACGCAGGTTCGATCCGCGCAATCGGAATCGTTTTTATTTTCACTTTTCTTCATATTATTTATTTATTTTTTTTAATTTTCAGTATAGAGAAAATTATTGTTTTTCTTTTCAAGTAGTAAAATTTTGACCAGAATTTACGAAGATTTCAATATATTATTTAAAGAAACTTCCAAAATAAAGAAATTGTGCAAATAAAAGTCTCAGTTTGGTTAGAGATTCTGGACATGCGCAGACTTATCCCTTCTCTTATACACATGGCTTTCATGCATGGATATGCACCATTATAGAATAAAAATAAATAAATAAACATGTGGCTTTAAATTCGGTCTCCGACAGGTCGTATGCTGCCTTGTGGTCCGAGGGTCGGCCTGCAAACTAGTTGACGCAGGTTCTATCCGCGCCATCGGAATCCTTTATATTTTCACTTTTCTTCATATTATTTATTTATTTTTTTAATTTTCAGTAAAGAGAAAATTATTGTTTTTTTTTTCAAGTAGTAAAATTTTGACCAGAATTTACAAAGATTTCAATATATTATTTAAAAAAACTTCCAAAATAAAGAAATTGTGCAAATAAAAGTCTCAGTTTGGTTAGAGATTCTGGACATGCGCAGACTTATCCCTTCTCTTATACACATGGCTTTCATGCATATATATGCACCATTATAGAATAAAAATAAATAAATAAACATGTGGCTTTAAATTCGGTCTCCGACAGGTCGTATGCTGTCTTGTGGTCCGAGTGTCGGCCTGTAAACTAGTTGAAGCAGGTTCGATCCGCGCCATCGGAATCCTTTTTATTTTCACTTTTAATCATATCATCAATTTATTTTTTTAATTTTCTGTATGAAGAAAATTATTATTTTTCTTTTCAAGTAGTAAAATTTTGACCAGAATTTACAAAGATTTCAATATATTATTTAAAAAAACTTCCAAAATAAAGAAATTGTGCAAATAAAAGTCTCAGTTTGGTTAGAGATTCTGGACATGCGCAGACTTATCCCTTCTCTTATACACATGGCTTTCATGCATGGATATGCACCATTATAGAATAAAAATAAATAAATAAACATGTGGCTTTAAATTCGGTCTCCGACAGGTCGTATGCTGCCTTGTGGTCCGAGTGTCGGCCTGCAAACTAGTTGACGCAGGTTCGATCCGCGCCATCGGAATCCTTTATATTTTCACTTTTCTTCATATTATTTATTTATTTTTTTCATTTTCAGTAAAGAGAAAATTATTGTTTTTCTTTTCAAGTAGTAAAATTTTGACCGGAATTTACAAAGATTTCAATATATTATTTAAAAAAACTTCCAAAATAAAGAAATTGTGCAAATAAAAGTCTCATTTTGGTTAGAGATTCTGGACATGCGCAGACTTATCCCTTCTGTTATACACATGGCTTGCATGCATGGATATGCACCATTATAGAATAAAAATAAATAAATAAACATGTGCCTTTAAATTCGGTCTCCGACAGGTGGTATGCTGCCTTGTAGTCCGAGTGTCGGCCTACAAACTAGTTGACGCAGGTTCGATCCGCGCAATCGGAATCGTTTTTATTTTCACTTTTCTTCATATTATTTATTTATTTTTTTAATTTTCAGTATAGAGAAAATTATTGTTTTTCTTTTCAAGTAGTAAAATTTTGACCAGAATTTACGAAGATTTCAATATATTATTTAAAGAAACTTCCAAAATAAAGAAATTGTGCAAATAAAAGTCTCAGTTTGGTTAGAGATTCTGGACATGCGCAGACTTATCCCTTCTCTTATACACATGGCTTTCATGCATATATATGCACCATTATAGAATAAAAATAAATAAATAAACATGTGGCTTTAAATTCGGTCTCCGACAGGTCGTATGCTGCTTTGTGGTCCGAGTGTCGGCCTGCAAACTAGTTGACGCAGGTTCGATCCGCGCCATTGGAATCCTTTATATTTTCACTTTTCTTCATATTATTTATTTATTTTTTTAATTTTCAGTCAAGAGAAAATTATTGTTTTTCTTTTCAAGTAGTAAAATTTTGACCAGAATTTACAAAGATTTCAATATATTATTTAAAAAAACTTCCAAAATAAAGAAATTGTGCAAATAAAAGTCTCAGTTTGGTTAGAGATTCTGGACATGCGCAGACTTATCCCTTCTCTTATACACATGGCTTGCATGCATGGATATGCACCATTATAGAATAAAAATAAATAAATAAACCTGTGCCTTTAAATTCGGTCTCCGACAGGTCGTATGCTGCCTTGTGGTCCGAGTGTCGGCCTGCAAACTAGTTGACGCAGGTTCGATCCGCGCCATCGGAATCCTTTATATTTTCACTTTTCTTCATATTATTTATTTATTTTTTTAAATTTCAGTAAAGAGAAAATTATTGTTTTTCTTTTCAAGTAGTAAAATTTTGACCAGAATTTACAAAGATTTCAATATATTATTTAAAAAAACTTCCAAAATAAAGAAATTGTGCAAATAAAAGTCTCAGTTTGGTTAGAGATTCTGGACATGCGCAGACTTATCCCTTCTCTTATACACATGGATTTCATGCATGGATATGCACCATTATAGAATAAAAATAAATAAATAAACATGTGGCTTTAAATTCGGTCTCCGACAGGTCGTTTGCTGCCTTGTTTTCCGAGTGTCGGCCTGCAAACTAGTTGACGCAGGTTCGATCCGCGCCATCGGAATCCTTTATATTTTCACTTTTCTTCATATTATTTATTTATTTTTTTAATTTTCAGTAAAGAGAAAATTATTGTTTTTCTTTTCAAGTAGTAAAATTTTGACCAGAATTTACAAAGATTTCAATATATTATTTAAAAAAACTTCCAAAATAAAGAAATTGTGCAAATAAAAGTCTCAGTTTGGTTAGAGATTCTGGACATGCGCAGACTTATCCCTTCTCTTATACACATGGCTTTCATGCATATATATGCACCATTATAGAATAAAAATAAATAAATAAACATGTGGCTTTAAATTCGGTCTCCGACAGGTCGTATGCTGTCTTGTGGTCCGAGTGTCGGCCTGTAAAATAGTTGAAGCAGGTTCGATCCGCGCCATCGGAATACTTTTTATTTTCACTTTTAATCATATCATCAATTTATTTTTTTAATTTTCTGTATGAAGAAAATTATTATTTTTCTTTTCAAGTAGTAAAATTTTGACCAGAATTTACAAAGATTTCAATATATTATTTAAAAAAACTTCCAAAATAAAGAAATTGTGCAAATAAAAGTCTCAGTTTGGTTAGAGATTCTGGACATGCGCAGACTTATCCCTTCTCTTATACACATGGCTTTCATGCATGGATATGCACCATTATAGAATAAAAATAAATAAATAAACATGTGGCTTTAAATTCGGTCTCCGACAGGTCGTATGCTGCCTTGTGGTCCGAGTGTCGGCCTGCAAACTAGTTGACGCAGGTTCGATCCGCGCCATCGGAATCCTTTATATTTTCACTTTTCTTCATATTATTTATTTATTTTTTTCATTTTCAGTAAAGAGAAAATTATTGTTTTTCTTTTCAAGTAGTAAAATTTTGACCGGAATTTACAAAGATTTCAATATATTATTTAAAAAAACTTCCAAAATAAAGAAATTGTGCAAATAAAAGTCTCATTTTGGTTAGAGATTCTGGACATGCGCAGACTTATCCCTTCTGTTATACACATGGCTTGCATGCATGGATATGCACCATTATAGAATAAAAATAAATAAATAAACATGTGCCTTTAAATTCGGTCTCCGACAGGTCGTATGCTGCCTTGTGGTCCGAGTGTCGGCCTGCAAACTAGTTGACGCAGGTTCGATCCGCGCCATCGGAATCCTTTATGTTTTCACTTTTCTTCATATTATTTATTTATTTTTTTTCATTTTCAGTAAAGAGAAAATTATTGTTTTTCTTTTCAAGTAGTAAAATTTTGACCAGAATTTACAAAGATTTCAATATATTATTTAAAAAAACTTCCAAAATAAAGAAATTGTGCAAATAAAAGTCTCAGTTTGGTTAGAGATTCTGGGCATGCGCAGACTTATCCCTTCTCTTATACACATGGCTTTCATGCATGGATATAAACCATTATAGAATAAAATTAAATAAATAAACATGTGGCTTTAAATTCGGTCTCCGACAGGTGGTATGCTGCCTTGTAGTCCGAGTGTCGGCCTACAAACTAGTTGACGCAGGTTCGATCCGCGCAATCGGAATCGTTTTTATTTTCACTTTTCTTCATATTATTTATTTATTTTTTTTAATTTTCAGTATAGAGAAAATTATTGTTTTTCTTTTCAAGTAGTAAAATTTTGACCAGAATTTACGAAGATTTCAATATATTATTTAAAGAAACTTCCAAAATAAAGAAATTGTGCAAATAAAAGTCTCATTTTGGTTAGAGATTCTGGACATGCGCAGACTTATCCCTTCTCTTATACACATGGCTTTCATGCATGGATATGCACCATTATAGAATAAAAATAAATAAATAAACATGTGGCTTTAAATTCGGTCTCCGACAGGTCGTATGCTGCCTTGTGGTCCGAGGGTCGGCCTGCAAACTAGTTGACGCAGGTTCGATCCGCGCCATCGGAATCCTTTATATTTTCACTTTTCTTCATATTATTTATTTATTTTTTTAATTTTCGGTAAAGAGAAAATTATTGTTTTTTTTTTTTCAAGTAGTAAAATTTTGACCAGAATTTACAAAGATTTCAATATATTATTTAAAAAAACTTCCAAAATAAAGAAATTGTGCAAATAAAAGTCTCAGTTTGGTTAGAGATTCTGGACATGCGCAGACTTATCCCTTCTCTTATACACATGGCTTTCATGCATATATATGCACCATTATAGAATAAAAATAAATAAATAAACATGTGGCTTTAAATTCGGTCTCCGACAGGTCGTATGCTGTCTTGTGGTCCGAGTGTCGGCCTGTAAACTAGTTGAAGCAGGTTCGATCCGCGCCATCGGAATCCTTTTTATTTTCACTTTTAATCATATCATCAATTTATTTTTTTAATTTTCTGTATGAAGAAAATTATTATTTTTCTTTTCAAGTAGTAAAATTTTGACCAGAATTTACAAAGATTTCAATATATTATTTAAAAAAACTTCCAAAATAAAGAAATTGTGCAAATAAAAGTCTCAGTTTGGTTAGAGATTCTGGACATGCGCAGACTTATCCCTTCTCTTATACACATGGCTTTCATGCATGGATATGCACCATTATAGAATAAAAATAAATAAATAAACATGTGGCTTTAAATTCGGTCTCCGACAGGTCGTATGCTGCCTTGTGGTCCGAGTGTCGGCCTGCAAACTAGTTGACGCAGGTTCGATCCGCGCCATCGGAATCCTTTATATTTTCACTTTTCTTCATATTATTTATTTATTTTTTTCATTTTCAGTAAAGAGAAAATTATTGTTTTTCTTTTCAAGTAGTAAAATTTTGACCGGAATTTACAAAGATTTCAATATATTATTTAAAAAAACTTCCAAAATAAAGAAATTGTGCAAATAAAAGTCTCAGTTTGGTTAGAGATTCTGGGCATGCGCAGACTTATCCCTTCTCTTATACACATGGCTTTCATGCATGGATATAAACCATTATAGAATAAAATTAAATAAATAAACATGTGGCTTTAAATTCGGTCTCCGACAGGTGGTATGCTGCCTTGTAGTCCGAGTGTCGGCCTACAAACTAGTTGTCGCAGGTTCGATCCGCGCAATCGGAATCGTTTTTATTTTCACTTTTCTTCATATTATTTATTTATTTTTTTTAATTTTCAGTATAGAGAAAATTATTGTTTTTCTTTTCAAGTAGTAAAATTTTGACCAGAATTTACGAAGATTTCAATATATTATTTAAAAAAACTTCCAAAATAAAGAAATTGTGCAAATAAAAGTCTCAGTTTGGTTAGAGATTCTGGACATGCGCAGACTTATCCCTTCTCTTATACACATGGCTTTCATGCATGGATATGCACCATTATAGAATAAAAATAAATAAATAAACATGTGGCTTTAAATTCGGTCTCCGACAGGTCGTATGCTGCCTTGTGGTCCGAGGGTCGGCCTGCAAACTAGTTGACGCAGGTTCGATCCGCGCCATCGGAATCCTTTATATTTTCACTTTTCTTCATATTATTTATTTATTTTTTTAATTTTCAGTAAAGAGAAAATTATTGTTTTTTTTTTCAAGTAGTAAAATTTTGACCAGAATTTACAAAGATTTCAATATATTATTTAAAAAAACTTCCAAAATAAAGAAATTGTGCAAATAAAAGTCTCAGTTTGGTTAGAGATTCTGGACATGCCCAGACTTATCCCTTCTCTTATACACATGGCTTTCATGCATATATATGCACCATTATAGAATAAAAATAAATAAATAAACATGTGGCTTTAAATTCGGTCTCCGACAGGTCGTATGCTGCTTTGTGGTCCGAGTGTCGGCCTACAAACTAGTTGACGCAGGTTCGATCCGCGCCATCGGAATCCTTTATATTTTCACTTTTCTTCATATTATTTATTTATTTTTTTAATTTTCAGTCAAGAGAAAATTATTGTTTTTCTTTTCAAGTAGTAAAATTTTGACCAGAATTTACAAAGATTTCAATATATTATTTAAAAAAACTTCCAAAATAAAGAAATTGTGCAAATAAAAGTCTCAGTTTGGTTAGAGATTCTGGACATGCGCAGACTTATCCCTTCTCTTATACACATGGCTTGCATGCATGGATATGCACCATTATAGAATAAAAATAAATAAATAAACCTGTGCCTTTAAATTCGGTCTCCGACAGGTCGTATGCTGCCTTGTGGTCCGAGTGTCGGCCTGCAAACTAGTTGACGCAGGTTCGATCCGCGCCATCGGAATCCTTTATATTTTCACTTTTCTTCATATTATTTATTTATTTTTTTAATTTTCAGTAAAGAGAAAATTATTGTTTTTCTTTTCAAGTAGTAAAATTTTGACCAGAATTTACAAAGATTTCAATATATTATTTAAAAAAACTTCCAAAATAAAGAAATTGTGCAAATAAAAGTCTCAGTTTGGTTAGAGATTCTGGACATGCGCAGACTTATCCCTTCTCTTATACACATGGTTTTCATGCATGGATATGCACCATTATAGAATAAAAATAAATAAATAAACATGTGGCTTTAAATTCGGTCTCCGACAGGTCGTATGCTGCCTTGTGGTCCGAGTGTCGGCCTGCAAACTAGTTGACGCAGGTTCGATCCGCGCCATCGGAATCCTTTATATTTTCACTTTTCTTCATATTATTTATTTATTTTTTTAATTTTCAGTAAGAGAAAATTATTGTTTTTCTTTTCAAGTAGTAAAATTTTGACCAGAATTTACAAAGATTTCAATATATTATTTAAAAAAACTTCCAAAATAAAGAAATTGTACAAATAAAAGTCTCATTTTACTTAGAGATTCTAGGCATGCGCAGACTTATCCCTTCTCTTATACACATGGCTTTCATGCATGGATATGCACCATTATAGAATAAAATTAAATAAATAAACATGTGGCTTTAAATTCGGTCTCCGACAGGTCGTATGCTGCCTTGTAGTCCGAGTGTCGGCCTATAAACTAGTTGACGCAGGTTCGATCCGCGCCATCGGAATCCTTTATATTTTCACTTTTCTTCATATTATTTATTTATTTTTTTAATTTTCAGTCAAGAGAAAATTATTGTTTTTCTTTTCAAGTAGTAAAATTTTGACCAGAATTTACAAAGATTTCAATATATTATTTAAAAAAACTTCCAAAATAAAGAAATTGTGCAAATAAAAGTCTCAGTTTGGTTAGAGATTCTGGACATGCGCAGACTTATCCCTTCTCTTATACACATGGTTTTCATGCATGGATATGCACCATTATAGAATAAAAATAAATAAATAAACATGTGGCTTTAAATTCGGTCTCCGACAGGTCGTATGCTGCCTTGTGGTCCGAGTGTCGGCCTACAAACTAGTTGACGCAGGTTCGATCCGCGCCATCGGAATCGTTTTTATTTTCACTTTTCTTCATATTATTTATTTTTTTTTTTAATTTTCAGTATAGAGAAAATTATTGTTTTTCTTTTCAAGTAGTAAAATTTTGACCAGAATTTACAAAGATTTCAATATATTATTTAAAAAAACTTCCAAAATAAAAAAATTGTGCAAATAAGTCTCATTTTGGTTAGAGATTCTGGGCATGCGCAGACTTATCCCTTCTCTTATACACATGGCTTTCATGCATGGATATGCACCATTATAGAATAAAATTAAATAAATAAACATGCGGCTTTAAATGCGGTCTCCGACAGGTCGTATGATGCCTCGTGGTCCGAGTGTCGGCCTGTAAACTAGTTGAAGCAGGTTCGATCCGCGCCATCGGAATCCTTTTTATTTTCACTTTTAATCATATCATCAATTTATTTTTTTAATTTTCTGTATGAAGAAAATTATTATTTTTCTTTTCAAGTAGTAAAATTTTGACCAGAATTTACAAAGAGTTCAATATATTATTTAAAAAAACTTCCAAAATAAAGAAATTGTGCAAATAAAAGTCTCAGTTTGGTTAGAGATTCTGGACATGCGCAGACTTATCCCTTCTCTTATACACATGGTTTTCATGCATGGATATGCACCATTATAGAATAAAAATAAATAAATAAACATGTGGCTTTAAATTCGGTCTCCGACAGGTCGTATGCTGCCTTGTGGTCCGAGTGTCGGCCTGCAAACTAGTTGACGCAGGTTCGATCCGCGCCATCGGAATCCTTTATATTTTCACTTTTCTTCATATTATTTATTTATTTTTTTAATTTTCAGTAAAGAGAAAATTATTGTTTTTCTTTTCAAGTAGTAAAATTTTGACCAGAATTTACAAAGATTTCAATATATTATTTAAAAAAACTTCCAAAATAAAGAAATTGTACAAATAAAAGTCTCATTTTACTTAGAGATTCTAGGCATGCGCAGACTTATCCCTTCTCTTATACACATGGCTTTCATGCATGGATATGCACCATTATAGAATAAAATTAAATAAATAAACATGTGGCTTTAAATTCGGTCTCCGACAGGTCGTATGCTGCCTTGTGGTCCGAGTGTCGGCCTGCAAACTAGTTGACGCAGGTTCGATCCGCGCCATCGGAATCCTTTATATTTTCACTTTTCTTCATATTATTTATTTATTTTTTTAATTTTCAGTAAAGAGAAAATTATTGTTTTTCTTTTCAAGTAGTAAAATTTTGACCAGAATTTACAAAGATTTCAATATATTATTTAAAAAAACTTCCAAAATAAAGAAATTGTGCAAATAAAAGTCTCAGTTTGGTTAGAGATTCTGGACATGCGCAGACTTATCCCTTCTCTTATACACATGGTTTTCATGCATGGATATGCACCATTATAGAATAAAAATAAATAAATAAACATGTGGCTTTAAATTCGGTCTCCGACAGGTCGTATGCTGCCTTGTGGTCCGAGTGTCGGCCTACAAACTAGTTGACGCAGGTTCGATCCGCGCCATCGGAATCGTTTTTATTTTCACTTTTCTTCATATTATTTATTTTTTTTTTTAATTTTCAGTATAGAGAAAATTATTGTTTTTCTTTTCAAGTAGTAAAATTTTGACCAGAATTTACAAAGATTTCAATATATTATTTAAAAAAACTTCCAAAATAAAGAAATTGTGCAAATAAAAGTCTCATTTTGGTTAGAGATTCTGGGCATGCGCAGACTTATCCCTTCTCTTATACACATGGCTTTCATGCATGGATATGCACCATTATAGAATAAAATTAAATAAATAAACATGCGGCTTTAAATGCGGTCTCCGACAGGTCGTATGATGCCTCGTGGTCCGAGTGTCGGCCTGTAAACTAGTTGAAGCAGGTTCGATCCGCGCCATCGGAATACTTTTTATTTTCACTTTTAATCATATCATCAATTTATTTTTTTAATTTTCTGTATGAAGAAAATTATTATTTTTCTTTTCAAGTAGTAAAATTTTGACCAGAATTTACAAAGATTTCAATATATTATTTAAAAAAACTTCCAAAATAAAGAAATTGTGCAAATAAAAGTCTCAGTTTGGTTAGAGATTCTGGACATGCGCAGACTTATCCCTTCTCTTATACACATGGTTTTCATGCATGGATATGCACCATTATAGAATAAAAATAAATAAATAAACATGTGGCTTTAAATTCGGTCTCCGACAGGTCGTATGCTGCCTTGTGGTCCGAGTGTCGGCCTGCAAACTAGTTGACGCGGGTTCGATCCGCGCCATCGAAATCCTTTATATTTTCACTTTTCTTCATATTATTTATTTATTTTTTTAATTTTCAGTAAAGAGAAAATTATTGTTTTTCTTTTCAAGTAGTAAAATTTTGACCAGAATTTACAAAGATTTCAATATATTATTTAAAAAAACTTCCAAAATAAAGAAATTGTACAAATAAAAGTCTCATTTTACTTAGAGATTCTAGGCATGCGCAGACTTATCCCTTCTCTTATACACATGGCTTTCATGCATGGATATGCACCATTATAGAATAAAATTAAATAAATAAACATGTGGCTTTAAATTCGGTCTCCGACAGGTCGTATGCTGCCTTGTGGTCCGAGTGTCGGCCTGCAAACTAGTTGACGCAGGTTCGATCCGCGCCATCGGAATCCTTTATATTTTCACTTTTCTTCATATTATTTATTTATTTTTTTAATTTTCAGTAAAGAGAAAATTATTGTTTTTCTTTTCAAGTAGTAAAATTTTGACCAGAATTGACAAAGATTTCAATATATTATTTAAAAAAACTTCCAAAATAAAGAAATTGTACAAATAAAAGTCTCATTTTACTTAGAGATTCTAGGCATGCGCAGACTTATCCCTTCTCTTATACACATGGCTTTCATGCATGGATATGCACCATTATAGAATAAAATTAAATAAATAAACATGTGGCTTTAAATTCGTTCTCCGACAGGTCGTATGCTGCCTTGTAGTCCGAGTGTCGGCCTACAAACTAGTTGACGCAGGTTCGATCCGCGCCATCGGAATCGTTTTTATTTTCACTTTTCTTCATATTATTTTTTTTTTTTAATTTTCAGTATAGAGAAAATTATTGTTTTTCTTTTCAAGTAGTAAAATTTTGACCAGAATTTACAAAGATTTCAATATATTATTTAAAAAAACTTCCAAAATAAAGAAATTGTGCAAATAAAAGTCTCATTTTGGTTAGAGATTCTGGGCATGCGCAGACTTATCCCTTCTCTTATACACATGGCTTTCATGCATGGATATGCACCATTATAGAATAAAATTAAATAAATAAACATGCGGCTTTAAATTCGGTCTCCGACAGGTCGTATGCTGCCTCGTGGTCCGAGTGTCGGCCTGTAAACTAGTTGAAGCAGGTTCGATCCGCGCCATCGGAATCCTTTTTATTTTCACTTTTAATCATATCATCAATTTATTTTTTTAATTTTCTGTATGAAGAAAATTATTATTTTTCTTTTCAAGTAGTAAAATTTTGACCAGAATTTACAAAGATTTCAATATATTATTTAAAAAAAACTTCCAAAATAAAGAAATTGTACAAATAAAAGTCTCATTTTACTTAGAGATTCTGGGCATGCGCAGACTTATCCCTTCTCTTATACACATGGCTTTCATGCATGGATATGCACCATTATAGAATAAAAATAAATAAATAAACATGTGGCTTTAAATACAGTCTAAAACAGGTCGTATGCTGCCTTGTGGTCCGAGTGTCGGCCTGTAAACTAGTTGAAGCAGGTTCGATCCGCGCCATCGGAATCCTTTTTATTTTCACTTTTAATCATATCATCAATTTATTTTTTTAATTTTCTGTATGAAGAAAATTATTATTTTTCTTTTCAAGTAGTAAAATTTTGACCAGAATTTACAAAGATTTCAATATATTATTTAAAAAAACTTCCAAAATAAAGAAATTGTGCAAATAAAAGTCTCAGTTTTGTTACAGATTCTGGGCATGCGCAGAATTATCCCTTCTCTTATTCACATGGCTTTCATGCATGGATATGCACCATTATAGAATAAAAATAAATAAATAAACATGTGGCTTTAAATTCGGTCTAAAGCAGGTCGTATGCTGCCTTGTGGTCCGAGTGTCGGCCTGTAAACTAGTTGAAGCAGGTTCGATCCGCGCCATCGGAATCCTTTATATTTTCACTTTTCTTCATATTATTTATTTATTTTTTTCATTTTCAGTAAAGAGAAAATTATTGTTTTTCTTTTCAAGTAGTAAAATTTTGACCGGAATTTACAAAGATTTCAATATATTATTTAAAAAAACTTTCAAAATAAAGAAATTGTGCAAATAAAAGTCTCAGTTTTGTTACAGATTCTGGGCATGCGCAGACTTATCCCTTCTCTTATTCACATGGCTTTCATGCATGGATATGCACCATTATAGAATAAAAATAAATAAATAAACATGTGGCTTTAAATTCGGTCTAAAGCAGGTCGTATGCTGCCTTGTGGTCCGAGTGTCGGCCTGTAAACTAGTTGAAGCAGGTTCGATCCGCGCCATCGGAATCCTTTATATTTTCACTTTTCTTCATATTATTTATTTATTTTTTTCATTTTCAGTAAAGAGAAAATTATTGTTTTTCTTTTCAAGTAGTAAAATTTTGACCGGAATTTACAAAGATTTCAATATATTATTTAAAAAAACTTCCAAAATAAAGAAATTGTGCAAATAAAAGTCTCAGTTTGGTTCGAGATTCTGGGCATGCGCAGACTTATCCCTTCTCTTATACACATGGCTTTCATGCATGGATATAAACCATTATAGAATAAAATTAAATAAATAAACATGTGGCTTTAAATTCGGTCTCCGACAGGTGGTATGCTGCCTTGTAGTCCGAGTGTCGGCCTACAAACGAGTTGACGTAGGTTCGATCCGCGCAATCGGAATCGTTTTTATTTTCACTTTTCTTCATATTATTTATTTATTTTTTTTAATTTTCAGTATAGAGAAAATTATTGTTTTTCTTTTCAAGTAGTAAAATTTTGACCAGAATTTACGAAGATTTCAATATATTATTTAAAGAAACTTCCAAAATAAAGAAATTGTGCAAATAAAAGTCTCAGTTTGGTTAGAGATTCTGGACATGCGCAGACTTATCCCTTCTCTTATACACATGGCTTTCATGCATGGATATGCACCATTATAGAATAAAAATAAATAAATAAACATGTGCCTTTAAATTCGGTCTCCGACAGGTCGTATGCTGCCTTGTGGTCCGAGTGTCGGCCTGCAAACTAGTTGACGCAGGTTCGATCCGCGCCATCGGAATCCTTTATGTTTTCACTTTTCTTCATATTATTTATTTATTTTTTTTCATTTCAGTAAAGAGAAAATTATTGTTTTTCTTTTCAAGTAGTAAAATTTTGACCAGAATTTACAAAGATTTCAATATATTATTTAAAAAAACTTCCAAAATAAAGAAATTGTGCAAATAAAAGTCTCAGTTTGGTTAGAGATTCTGGGCATGCGCAGACTTATCCCTTCTCTTATACACATGGCTTTCATGCATGGATATAAACCATTATAGAATAAAATTAAATAAATAAACATGTGGCTTAAATTCGGTCTCCGACAGGTGGTATGCTGCCTTGTAGTCCGAGTGTCGGCCTACAAACTAGTTGACGCAGGTTCGATCCGCGCAATCGGAATCGTTTTTATTTTCACTTTTCTTCATATTATTTATTTATTTTTTTTAATTTCAGTATAGAGAAAATTATTGTTTTTCTTTTCAAGTAGTAAAATTTTGACCAGAATTTACGAAGATTTCAATATATTATTTAAAGAAACTTCCAAAATAAAGAAATTGTGCAAATAAAAGTCTCATTTTGGTTAGAGATTCTGGACATGCGCAGACTTATCCCTTCTCTTATACACATGGCTTTCATGCATGGATATGCACCATTATAGAATAAAAATAAATAAATAAACATGTGGCTTTAAATTCGGTCTCCGACAGGTCGTATGCTGCCTTGTGGTCCGAGGTCGGCCTGCAAACTAGTTGACGCAGGTTCGATCCGCGCCATCGGAATCCTTTATATTTTCACTTTTCTTCATATTATTTATTTATTTTTTTAATTTTCAGTAAAGAGAAAATTATTGTTTTTTTTTTCAAGTAGTAAAATTTTGACCAGAATTTACAAAGATTTCAATATATTATTTAAAAAAACTTCCAAAATAAAGAAATTGTGCAAATAAAAGTCTCAGTTTGGTTAGAGATTCTGGACATGCGCAGACTTATCCCTTCTCTTATACACATGGCTTTCATGCATATATATGCACCATTATAGAATAAAAATAAATAAATAAACATGTGGCTTTAAATTCGGTCTCCGACAGGTCGTATGCTGTCTTGTGGTCCGAGTGTCGGCTGTAAACTAGTTGAAGCAGGTTCGATCCGCGCCATCGGAATCCTTTTTATTTTCACTTTTAATCATATCATCAATTTATTTTTTTAATTTTCTGTTCTGTATGAAGAAAATTATTATTTTTCTTTTCAAGTAGTAAAATTTTGACCAGAATTTACAAAGATTTCAATATATTATTTAAAAAAACTTCCAAAATAAAGAAATTGTGCAAATAAAAGTCTCAGTTTGGTTAGAGATTCTGGACATGCGCAGACTTATCCCTTCTCTTATACACATGGCTTTCATGCATGGATATGCACCATTATAGAATAAAAATAAATAAATAAACATGTGGCTTTAAATTCGGTCTCCGACAGGTCGTATGCTGCCTTGTGGTCCGAGTGTCGGCCTGCAAACTAGTTGACGCAGGTTCGATCCGCGCCATCGGAATCCTTTATATTTTCACGTTTTCTTACATATTATTTATTTATTTTTTTCATTTTCAGTAAAGAGAAAATTATTGTTTTTCTTTTCAAGTAGTAAAATTTTGACCGGAATTTACAAAGATTTCAATATATTATTTAAAAAAACTTCCAAAATAAAGAAATTGTGCAAATAAAAGTCTCAGTTTGGTTAGAGATTCTGGGCATGCGCAGACTTATCCCTTCTCTTATACACATGGCTTTCATGCATGGATATATAACCATTATAGAATAAAATTAAATAAATAAACATGTGGCTTTAAATTCGGTCTCCGACAGGTGGTATGCTGCCTTGTAGTCCGAGTGTCGCCTACAAACTAGTTGTCGCAGGTTCGATCCGCGCAATCGGAATCGTTTTTATTTTCACTTTTCTTCATATTATTTATTTATTTTTTTTAATTTTCAGTATAGAGAAAATTATTGTTTCTTCTTTTCAAGTAGTAAAATTTTGACCAGATTTACGAAGATTTCAATATATTATTTAAAAAAACTTCCAAAATAAAGAAATTGTGCAAATAAAAGTCTCAGTTTGGTTAGAGATTCTGGACATGCGCAGACTTATCCCTTCTCTTATACACATGGCTTTCATGCATGGATATGCACCATTATAGAATAAAAATAAATAAATAAACATGTGGCTTTAAATTCGGTCTCCGACAGGTCGTATGCTGCCTTGTGGTCCGAGGGGTCGGCCTGCAAACTAGTTGACGCAGGTTCGATCCGCGCCGGAATCCTTTATATTTTCACTTTTCTTCATATTATTTATTTATTTTTTTAATTTTCAGTAAAGAGAAAATTATTGTTTTTTTTTTCAAGTAGTAAAATTTTGACCAGAATTTACAAAGATTTCAATATATTATTTAAAAAAACTTCCAAAATAAAGAAATTGTGCAAATAAAAGTCTCAGTTTGGTTAGAGATTCTGGACATGCCCAGACTTATCCCTTCTCTTATACACATGGCTTTCATGCATATATATGCACCATTATAGAATAAAAATAAATAAATAAACATGTGGCTTTAAATTCGGGTCTCCGACAGGTCGTATGCTGCTTTGTGGTCCGAGTGTCGGCCTACAAACTAGTTGACGCAGGTTCGATCCGCGCCATCGGAATCCTTTATATTTTCACTTTTCTTCATATTATTTATTTATTTTTTTAATTTTCAGTCAAGAGAAAATTATTGTTTTTCTTTTCAAGTAGTAAAATTTTGACCAGAATTTACAAAGATTTCAATATATTATTTAAAAAAACTTCCAAAATAAAGAAATTGTGCAAATAAAAGTCTCAGTTTGGTTAGAGATTCTGGACATGCGCAGACTTATCCCTTCTCTTATACACATGGCTTGCATGCATGGATATGCACCATTATAGAATAAAAATAAATAAATAAACCTGTGCCTTTAAATTCGGTCTCCGACAGGTCGTATGCTGCCTTGTGGTCCGAGTGTCGGCCTGCAAACTAGTTGACGCAGGTTCGATCCGCGCCATCGGAATCCTTTATATTTTCACTTTTCTTCATATTATTTATTTATTTTTTAATTTTCAGTAAAGAGAAAATTATTGTTTTTCTTTTCAAGTAGTAAAATTTTGACCAGAATTTACAAAGATTTCAATATATTATTTAAAAAAACTTCCAAAATAAAGAAATTGTGCAAATAAAAGTCTCAGTTTGGTTAGAGATTCTGGACATGCGCAGACTTATCCCTTCTCTTATACACATGGTTTTCATGCATGGATATGCACCATTATAGAATAAAAATAAATAAATAAACATGTGGCTTTAAATTCGGTCTCCGACAGGTCGTATGCTGCCTTGTGGTCCGAGTGTCGGCCTGCAAACTAGTTGACGCAGGTTCGATCCGCGCCATCGGAATCCTTTATATTTTCACTTTTCTTCATATTATTTATTTATTTTTTTAATTTTCAGTAAAGAGAAAATTATTGTTTTTCTTTTCAAGTAGTAAAATTTTGACCAGAATTTACAAAGATTTCAATATATTATTTAAAAAAACTTCCAAAATAAAGAAATTGTACAAATAAAAGTCTCATTTTTACTTAGAGATTCTAGGCATGCGCAGACTTATCCCTTCTCTTATACACATGGCTTTCATGCATGGATATGCACCATTATAGAATAAAATTAAATAAATAAACATGTGGCTTTAAATTCGGTCTCCGACAGGTCGTATGCTGCCTTGTAGTCCGAGTGTCGGCCTACAAACTAGTTGACGCAGGTTCGATCCGCGCCATCGGAATCCTTTATATTTTCACTTTTCTTCATATTATTTATTTATTTTTTTAATTTTCAGTCAAGAGAAAATTATTGTTTTTCTTTTCAAGTAGTAAAATTTTGACCAGAATTTACAAAGATTTCAATATATTATTTAAAAAAACTTCCAAAATAAAGGAAATTGGTGCAAATAAAAGTCTCAGTTTGGTTAGAGATTCTGGACATGCGCAGACTTATCCCTTCTCTTATACACATGGTTTTCATGCATGGATATGCACCATTATAGAATAAAAATAAATAAATAAACATGTGGCTTTAAATTCGGTCTCCGACAGGTCGTATGCTGCCTTGTGGTCCGAGTGTCGGCCTACAAACTAGTTGACGCAGGTTCGATCCGCGCCATCGGAATCGTTTTTATTTTCACTTTTCTTCATATTATTTATTTTTTTTTTAATTTTCAGTATAGAGAAAATTATTGTTTTTCTTTTCAAGTAGTAAAATTTTGACCAGAATTTACAAAGATTTCAATATATTATTTAAAAAAACTTCCAAAATAAAAAAATTGTGCAAATAAGTCTCATTTTGGTTAGAGATTCTGGGCATGCGCAGACTTATCCCTTCTCTTATACACATGGCTTTCATGCATGGATATGCACCATTATAGAATAAAATTAAATAAATAAACATGCGGCTTTAAATGCGGTCTCCGACAGGTCGTATGATGCCTCGTGGTCCGAGTGTCGGCCTGTAAACTAGTTGAAGCAGGTTCGATCCGCGCCATCGGAATACTTTTTATTTTCACTTTTAATCATATCATCAATTTATTTTTTTAATTTTCTGTATGAAGAAAATTATTATTTTTCTTTTCAAGTAGTAAAATTTTGACCAGAATTTACAAAGATTTCAATATATTATTTAAAAAAACTTCCAAAATAAAGAAATTGTGCAAATAAAAGTCTCAGTTTGGTTAGAGATTCTGGACATGCGCAGACTTATCCCTTCTCTTATACACATGGTTTTCATGCATGGATATGCACCATTATAGAATAAAAATAAATAAATAAACATGTGGCTTTAAATTCGGTCTCCGACAGGTCGTATGCTGCCTTGTGGTCCGAGTGTCGGCCTGCAAACTAGTTGACGCGGGTTCGATCCGCGCCATCGAAATCCTTTATATTTTCACTTTTCTTCATATTATTTATTTATTTTTTTAATTTTCAGTAAAGAGAAAATTATTGTTTTTCTTTTCAAGTAGTAAAATTTTGACCAGAATTTACAAAGATTTCAATATATTATTTAAAAAAACTTCCAAAATAAAGAAATTGTACAAATAAAAGTCTCATTTTACTTAGAGATTCTAGGCATGCGCAGACTTATCCCTTCTCTTATACACATGGCTTTCATGCATGGATATGCACCATTATAGAATAAAATTAAATAAATAAACATGTGGCTTTAAATTCGGTCTCCGACAGGTCGTATGCTGCCTTGTGGTCCGAGTGTCGGCCTGCAAACTAGTTGACGCAGGTTCGATCCGCGCCATCGGAATCCTTTATATTTTCACTTTTCTTCATATTATTTATTTATTTTTTTAATTTTCAGTAAAGAGAAAATTATTGTTTTTCTTTTCAAGTAGTAAAATTTTGACCAGAATTTACAAAGATTTCAATATATTATTTAAAAAAACTTCCAAAATAAAGAAATTGTACAAATAAAAGTCTCATTTTACTTAGAGATTCTAGGCATGCGCAGACTTATCCCTTCTCTTATACACATGGCTTTCATGCATGGATATGCACCATTATAGAATAAAATTAAATAAATAAACATGTGGCTTTAAATTCGTTCTCCGACAGGTCGTATGCTGCCTTGTAGTCCGAGTGTCGGCCTACAAACTAGTTGACGCAGGTTCGATCCGCGCCATCGGAATCGTTTTTATTTTCACTTTTCTTCATATTATTTTTTTTTTTTAATTTTCAGTATAGAGAAAATTATTGTTTTTCTTTTCAAGTAGTAAAATTTTGACCAGAATTTACAAAGATTTCAATATATTATTTAAAAAAACTTCCAAAATAAAGAAATTGTGCAAATAAAAGTCTCATTTTGGTTAGAGATTCTGGGCATGCGCAGACTTATCCCTTCTCTTATACACATGGCTTTCATGCATGGATATGCACCATTATAGAATAAAATTAAATAAATAAACATGCGGCTTTAAATTCGGTCTCCGACAGGTCGTATGCTGCCTCGTGGTCCGAGTGTCGGCCTGTAAACTAGTTGAAGCAGGTTCGATCCGCGCCATCGGAATCCTTTTTATTTTCACTTTTAATCATATCATCAATTTATTTTTTTAATTTTCTGTATGAAGAAAATTATTATTTTTCTTTTCAAGTAGTAAAATTTTGACCAGAATTTACAAAGATTTCAATATATTATTTAAAAAAAACTTCCAAAATAAAGAAATTGTACAAATAAAAGTCTCATTTTACTTAGAGATTCTGGGCATGCGCAGACTTATCCCTTCTCTTATACACATGGCTTTCATGCATGGATATGCACCATTATAGAATAAAAATAAATAAATAAACATGTGGCTTTAAATACAGTCTAAAACAGGTCGTATGCTGCCTTGTGGTCCGAGTGTCGGCCTGTAAACTAGTTGAAGCAGGTTCGATCCGCGCCATCGGAATCCTTTTTATTTTCACTTTTAATCATATCATCAATTTATTTTTTTAATTTTCTGTATGAAGAAAATTATTATTTTTCTTTTCAAGTAGTAAAATTTTGACCAGAATTTACAAAGATTTCAATATATTATTTAAAAAAACTTCCAAAATAAAGAAATTGTGCAAATAAAAGTCTCAGTTTTGTTACAGATTCTGGGCATGCGCAGACTTATCCCTTCTCTTATTCACATGGCTTTCATGCATGGATATGCACCATTATAGAATAAAAATAAATAAATAAACATGTGGCTTTAAATTCGGTCTAAAGCAGGTCGTATGCTGCCTTGTGGTCCGAGTGTCGGCCTGTAAACTAGTTGAAGCAGGTTCGATCCGCGCCATCGGAATCCTTTATATTTTCACTTTTCTTCATATTATTTATTTATTTTTTTCATTTTCAGTAAAGAGAAAATTATTGTTTTTCTTTTCAAGTAGTAAAATTTTGACCGGAATTTACAAAGATTTCAATATATTATTTAAAAAAACTTTCAAAATAAAGAAATTGTGCAAATAAAAGTCTCAGTTTTGTTACAGATTCTGGGCATGCGCAGACTTATCCCTTCTCTTATTCACATGGCTTTCATGCATGGATATGCACCATTATAGAATAAAAATAAATAAATAAACATGTGGCTTTAAATTCGGTCTAAAGCAGGTCGTATGCTGCCTTGTGGTCCGAGTGTCGGCCTGTAAACTAGTTGAAGCAGGTTCGATCCGCGCCATCGGAATCCTTTATATTTTCACTTTTCTTCATATTATTTATTTATTTTTTTCATTTTCAGTAAAGAGAAAATTATTGTTTTTCTTTTCAAGTAGTAAAATTTTGACCGGAATTTACAAAGATTTCAATATATTATTTAAAAAAACTTCCAAAATAAAGAAATTGTGCAAATAAAAGTCTCAGTTTGGTTCGAGATTCTGGGCATGCGCAGACTTATCCCTTCTCTTATACACATGGCTTTCATGCATGGATATAAACCATTATAGAATAAAATTAAATAAATAAACATGTGGCTTTAAATTCGGTCTCCGACAGGTGGTATGCTGCCTTGTAGTCCGAGTGTCGGCCTACAAACTAGTTGACGTAGGTTCGATCCGCGGAATCGGAATCGTTTTTATTTTCACTTTTCTTCATATTATTTATTTATTTTTTTTAATTTTCAGTATAGAGAAAATTATTGTTTTTCTTTTCAAGTAGTAAAATTTTGACCAGAATTTACGAAGATTTCAATATATTATTTAAAGAAACTTCCAAAATAAAGAAATTGTGCAAATAAAAGTCTCAGTTTGGTTAGAGATTCTGGACATGCGCAGACTTATCCCTTCTCTTATACACATGGCTTTCATGCATGGATATGCACCATTATAGAATAAAAATAAATAAATAAACATGTGGCTTTAAATTCGGTCTCCGACAGGTCGTATGCTGCCTTGTGGTCCGAGGGTCGGCCTGCAAACTAGTTGACGCAGGTTCGATCCGCGCCATCGGAATCCTTTATATTTTCACTTTTCTTCATATTATTTATTTATTTTTTTAATTTTCAGTAAAGAGAAAATTATTGTTGTTTTTTTTCAAGTAGTAAAATTTTGACCAGAATTTACAAAGATTTCAATATATTATTTAAAAAAACTTCCAAAATAAAGAAATTGTGCAAATAAAAGTCTCAGTTTGGTTAGAGATTCTGGACATGCGCAGACTTATCCCTTCTCTTATACACATGGCTTTCATGCATATATATGCACCATTATAGAATAAAAATAAATAAATAAACATGTGGCTTTAAATTCGGTCTCCGACAGGTCGTATGCTGTCTTGTGGTCCGAGTGTCGGCCTGTAAACTAGTTGAAGCAGGTTCGATCCGCGCCATCGGAATCCTTTTTATTTTCACTTTTAATCATATCATCAATTTATTTTTTTAATTTTCTGTATGAAGAAAATTATTATTTTTCTTTTCAAGTAGTAAAATTTTGACCAGAATTTACAAAGATTTCAATATATTATTTAAAAAAACTTCCAAAATAAAGAAATTGTGCAAATAAAAGTCTCAGTTTGGTTAGAGATTCTGGACATGCGCAGACTTATCCCTTCTCTTATACACATGGCTTTCATGCATATATATGCACCATTATAGAATAAAAATAAATAAATAAACATGTGGCTTTAAATTCGGTCTCCGACAGGTCGTATGCTGCTTTGTGGTCCGAGTGTCGGCCTGCAAACTAGTTGACGCAGGTTCGATCCGCGCCATCGGAATCCTTTATATTTTCACTTTTCTTCATATTATTTATTTATTTTTTTAAATTTCAGTAAAGAGAAAATTATTGTTTTTCTTTTCAAGTAGTAAAATTTTGACCGGAATTTACAAAGATTTTAATATATTATTTAAAAAAACTTCCAAAATAAAGAAATTGTGCAAATAAAAGTCTCAGTTTGGTTAGAGATTCTGGGCATGCGCAGACTTATCCCTTCTCTTATACACATGGATTTCATGCATGGATATGCACCATTATAGAATAAAAATAAATAAATAAACATGTGGCTTTAACCCTCTGAGCGTTTTCATTCTACGTCTGAAACCTCTAAAAAGGGAACTAAACTTGACTAGTATTCTCTCTCACAATCGTTTCGGTTTTCCTAAAGAAATGTACAGCAAGCGCGAGCACTTTTTTCTTTCCCCTCTTCTTCTTCACGGGTGGTCTACACACCCTGGGGTATGCGCAAATTACCGCTCATTCATGTCAGATCTTATAGCTTTCGTTTATGGCTAGAAAAGTCAGATGGTTTCTAGGAATAGTGTATGGGGATCCAGTTTTGTTGCTTTTTAACCCCGATAGTAGATAATATCGCTCTGTAAAAAGTTGTACAGAGCAAATATAAACAGAAGGGTTTTCTCTTAATTTTTGCTAGGTATTTTAAGCACAGAAACTCTCATCGGTCTCACTATATATATATATATATATATATATATATATATATATATATATATATATATATATATATATATATATATATATATATATAAAATAAGTAATTAATGAGGATTCAAATTCCATTCATATTCCTTTATTATTCTTTCAAATAAATCATTGTAATATTTTTTACTGAGTAATCAATATTTGAATAGCATTTGTCTAAAATTAGGACTAATCACAAATAGTTATGTCAATCAGATGTGTATAAATAACAATATAAAACCGATTTATCATTAAAATAGCATTATCTTCTATTATAATAAAATATGCAAATCAGCAAATTGATTGAGTAGCTTAAAAAATATACAAATCTAGAGCCATATGATTTGCTATTTATGTATTAATGACCCAGGCTCTAAAATATATCACATCAATTTTTTTAAAGTTCAATACTTTTTTTAAACATTTTTTTATTGAAAAATAATGGCATATTCGCTTTTAATGTTTCAAAATAATGAAAATTTCAATTAAAACCTCATCAAATATATCAGGGTAAATGCAGATTAAATGACCTTATTTAAAATTTATTTTTGAAATTATAGACTGTTCTATTGATTTTAAAATGTTTTAGAAATTTATTAAAATTATCGACTTTTTTTTGCTATTTTTTTCCCACCTTTTTCACTATTTTGTGTGCATATTCAAAGAAATTGCTATCTTCAAAAATATTCAAAGGAACAAACAAATGATTCTTTTAAAGTATTATACAGGAGTATTTCATTCCTCGTAAATTTCGATACATTTATGATGTTCTTTAAAAAAATACAATGGACGTAATAATTTTCTAATTTTCGTGCATTCTAAAAAAGAAAACACTATTTATTCATTGCTATTTCTGCTAGTTTTATCAAAAAAAAATTTAAATGACAAAAGTTTCAATTGTGCTTACATATTTTTATAAAATTTACTGTGGAAAAGTAATTGATGATTTAAATATGTAAAATTAAACTTGTAAAGCATATGTTGCATTAACGTATCTTTGCAACATTCCATTTTCTTTCTCTTTCTAATGATCGCTAGGAGTGAAGATAACAATCACCGAAAACATTTTTTTTAACAATAATTCATGACGATGGATTCAATAAAAGAATAAGCGTCTTGCTTTGGTAGGAACCGCAACAATTCCACAATTGAATTAAGAAATTTTATGTCTTAGAACTGTATTTGAAACAAAGTTTGGAAGTTTTAATTGCTTACTAGAAAAGTTTTTACTTTTGTTGATTACCTCCATAGACATTGTAAAAATATCAAACTATATAAGTAAATGGATTTAGTGAAGAAATAGTGATATTCGTATTTCAGTGAAATTGGGATTTATAAATTTTACAAATATTTGACAGCATAGTGTGAAAACTCTCGAAAACCAGCGTAAGAGGTAACTGGTTCCTTATTTAGAAGTAATTACCAGTGTAAGCAATTACTTTCATTTATGAAAGTAGTTTCATTTATGAAAGTAGCCTTGTATCCAGAATCATTGACATTAGCCTTGAATCGGTTTTGAAAT
Organism: Argiope bruennichi; assembly: GCF_947563725.1. NCBI lineage: Eukaryota > Metazoa > Arthropoda > Arachnida > Araneae > Araneidae > Argiope > Argiope bruennichi. The sequence goes on along the minus strand of NC_079152.1, from coordinate 62,980,105 downwards.
ACACAAAAATAAAGTTTTTTTCTTTTCTTTCTTTTTTTTTTAATTAGTAAAAAAAGGTTTAGTAGTTACGCGTAGGACGTAAACACTTCTTATTTTGATTATAACTTAATAAACCGTATTCTAAATTATATTACAACAATTAACATACCTGGAAATCATAAATAACATTTACATCTCCTGTTATTTCCTCTAAATAAATCAATATTATGATGTTTGTTTTGAAATCTGTTTTATGATGATTTATGTCATGAGTGCTATGGTGATTTATGATATGATTTTCAGAGCAATTCAAAATAAATCTGAAGATCGCATTTAGTAAATAAACACATTCAATATTAGAAGGAATATATTAATCGCATACCTTAGTTCATTAAGTATGAAGCTATCTTTTACCATAACTAAATAATCACTCTTTGTATTTCGTTATTGAAAAGAATAATTCACAGATTCTCGAAATTTGATACTTACAAAATATGCCCAGTCTTAGAACATCACGTCATATTATTATCAAAAGTTGATTTTAGTTTTTAATCATATTTTTTGTCGAAAATTAATAATAGTGTTTAAACGATTACATCTACTGACTTAATTTCACAAACTTATCAAATTAAATCTTGATAAAAAAAAGCCTTTATAAAGCAGTTACTTTCTAATTTGTAAGCTATTCCATTGATTTATGGATCCCCCCCCCTTTAAATCAGAAAGACCATCTCGCGATTAACCATCCGTGTGGCCCTAAGGCTCGTCTCACACTATACGGATTCAAATGCCACCCGTGTCGCTATGAGTTTGGGCCGCCGTTTTTCTACAGACCGAACATTTTACTCAACTCAACATTTTACTTACTGTACTTCTTGATAACTTCCAAAAGAACTAACCAAAAATTGAAATCTTTTTCACAGTTGTGTAGGATGTTGGATTTAATACAGGAAAACGCATTTTACTTTATAAAAACTTTATATAATTAAATAACAGCCATTTCAATAAAAAAAAGTTGATATACTTTTTAAATATTTTCAATGTGTTGCTTATTCTTGCGTTGTTTCTATATCCTCACAATAAGGACAATTATGAACAGAATTCAACAGCAAAATCCATTAAAAAAAGTAATAGAATGAAAATATTTTAAAAGGAAATACTTCACGTGACAACAAGAATAATAAACGCATTACTAAAATACACAAATTCAGTAATTTTAATTTTTTAAAGAGGAAATACATATATAGAAACCAATACTAAAAAGGAGCCAAGCAAAAGAAACAAAAGTATAAATTCATGGCCGCAGTATAAGCTCATAGAGGAATCATGAAGAGAAATCCATTTCAACCTCAAAACTCAACCTCAAATTCCTGTCGCTTTCTTTTGTCACTTTATAATATATATTATATAAAGAACAGAAAATTTTTAATATATAAATTATTAGAATAATTAAAATATTATGCAGTATAGTTATACCGAATTATAATATTCATTTAACTAGTTTTAAGCATTACAATACATATCTGCTTCAGTAAAATATTTATAAACTTCAAGTATCACAGAACTGATTTTCGTAAAATTTATTATACAAAGTTATTCGCATGTTTCGCAGAAATTCTGTATTCACGTTCCCCAGCGCGCAGAGAAACATGGTTACAAAAAAAAAAAAAAAAAATGTTTGAAACAAATTGTACCTATCCACAACGCTTGATACTTTATTTTTATAATTTATCAAATATATCTCCAAGCGGTAGAAAAAATTAATAAACTTGATTGAATTGTTGATGAATCATGCAGCCAAATAGTGGAAAGAAAGAATTTATTTATTTCAAAATGAAAATACATTAAAAAAAGGCGTTTTTTTCTTCTTTCGAAATTGAAAAATTATATAGAGCAGACGATCATTGATGATATATCTAATGGCCAATGGTTTTATTATGAAATATAAATTGACAGATTTGGTCGAATGACTGGGGCAAGTAGAATACCAAAAGGTTTTGGAAGTAATTCCGCCATAGACGTATCAACTAAATATATATATATATATATATATGATAGGTGACCATTGATGATATATCAATAGTCATTAGCCCTCATATAAAAGGAAAATTAATATATGATTGACAATATTATTTATATAATTGGTTTAAAAAATAAACAATTGTTTCTCAAATTTCAGTTTAATATAGCATACTGGATATGGCTTAATCCCTTTTTTCAACCCTTTAAAACACTTTATTAACTTTTTTTTAACCTCCCCATTCAATAGCTTAGGTTAAAAAGGCTGAGCATTCACTAGGAATCATTCCAGTCAAAGAATTTGAGAAACGATTTCTTTCTTTATCGTAAATCAACATATAGCAACCTTTCTATAATTAATTGTAATTAATTTATATGTAATTTTATCTTCAAATATTAGATAAACTGACTGATGAGAAATCTGTATGTAAAAGTCATGTATGCATGTACATGATATCCCAAAACGGAAGCATCGAGATAAATTAAATGTATCATGAAATTTTATCAAAATGTAGATTTGTATTAATTTTTTTAAATGTATTCTGACAAAGGATTTATTACACATGAGTGTTTAAATAATTATTTGAAATCACACGCACACATACAATATAGATAAATGAAGTTTGGTGAGTTGTTTGATATCGTTATTGCGAATGAGTCGAATTTTTGCTCCAGTCTGAAAGGATAGGAAGACGCACCAAATTCATACTTGATTCTATTCAAAATGTGCTAAGAAATATGGATAGCGCTACACTGCATAAGCAGATGAATGGGAAAAAGTAAGAATGCTGATGCTACCATTGATCTTTACCTTGATTGTAAACCTTGGATTGCTTTTAATAATAATAATTGTTTTCCTGTTTGGGCCCAACAACCTTTAAGGTCGATCCTGCATTAGTGTGCAGTTTATGAAGTTTTCTTCCATAAGTAACACCAGCATCAGTAACAAAATCTGAATAAAGTAATGCAAAGTCATTTATTTGATAGGAGAAAATAGCAGGTTGTGATTTCAAGGCATAACTATGAATGCTAAGCTTTTGAATATTCAAAAATAATTTATTATCCATGCACCATTCAGGAATTTATCTGCACCATTTTGTATTAGAACATCCTTAAAAACGTATAGTTAAAACTCATTCTGTACTTAGCACAAGATTCACCAAAAGTTATCTCATTTATCCACTCAGATTTTATTCTATATTGAAGAATGCTCATTAACTTATCTACAAAAAAAAAAAAAAAAAAAATACTGCTTCAAAGACTTGTAAAATAAGAACAGAATTTTTGAACTACCTACTTATTTTTTTAGAAGTGTTTTAGAGATCTATAATTTTATCTAAGAAATATATTTTCTTTGATAAACTGTTGAAAAAATATCTTCAGATAGTTTACAATGTTAAGACTTTTACAATGCGATTCGTTTCTTAATATTCCTAACAAAATAAATCAAACCCTGAATTAAATTTATTTTACTATTTGCTTTCATCTACATCAAGGTATATTAAGACTAAATATTAATAATTTTCTGAATAGACATAATTCTTAAAAAAATGTTTTTGTTTCTTTTATGAATTTGAATGAAATTATTCTATTCAGTTCTTTAAAAAAAACTTTGAAAAGGAGTCGCATGATAAAAAATGACACATTATTCCAAATTTTTACAAGATAAGAGAAACAATATAATAATATATTTTATTATATTCTGTGAAATTTAGACTGCTTAAAAACGCAAAATTCATTTGCATCTGTTTACTTCGTGAAAAATAATTGGAGGTATAGATTAGCATAAAAATAAATTTGAATCATCATAACAGTTGAACTAAGAATGAAAAATATATTTAATATTTTAACTATATATTGATGGCAATTTTTCAAATATATCCCTTTCGAGTTGCTAGTACTTCAATGTGATGTTTAATCACAAGTAAGCATAAAACTGCATTAAGAAAAAAATAACTCAATGGAACTTTGAGGCAACGCTTAGATCAAAGAAATCCTATCCCTATCGATATCAAACAAAAACTATTGAGACAAAATGCAATTTAAATTTAAGTTCACATAGAGCCATTATGGGAGACACAATTGGGGAAAAATTCCTGTTCCTCTTTTCTTGGGCGAGCCCTTTCCTTTTTCACCCCTCATTCCTCCATAACGCCGGCACCATCACAATGCCCTATGCCTAAAGGAATCTTCGGGCTCTCAGATCCTGTGACTTCCTTAA